>NC_047018.1:15809715-16109715 GCF_902652985.1 Pecten maximus | reverse complement strand
AATAATCCCCGTCTCACAGAGAAACAATACATACCAGGAATTATCTCTGTCTCAAAGAGGAACAATACATACCAGGAAGTATCACCGTCTCACAGAGAAACAACACATACCAGGAATTATCTCTGTCTCACAGAGAAACAATACATACCAGGAATTATCACCGTCTCACAGAGAAACAATACATACCAGGAATTATCACCGTCTCACAGAGTAACAATACATACCAGGAAGTATCACCGTCTCACAGAGTAACAATACATACCAGGAATTATCACCGTCTCACAAAGAAACAATACATACCAGGAATTATCTCTGTCTCACAGAGTAACAGTAATACCAGGAATTCTCACCGTCTCACAGAGTAACAATACATACCAGGAATAATCACCGTCTCACAGAGGAACAATACATACCAGGAATTATCACCGTCTCACAGAGAAACAATACATACCAGGAATTATCTCTGTCTCACAGAGTAACAATACATACCAGGAATTATCTCTGTCTCACAGAGAAACAATACATACCGGGAATTATCACCGTCTCACAGAGAAACAATACATACCAGGAATAATCTCTGTCTCACAGAGGAACAATACATACCAGGAATTATCACCGTCTCACAGAGAAACAATACATACCAGGAATTATCTCTGTCTCACAGAGAAACAATATATACCGGGAATTATCACCGTCTCACAGAGAAACAATACATACCAGGAATTATCACCGTCTCACAGAGAAACAATACATACCAGGAATTATCTCTGTCTCACAGAGAAACAATATATACCGGGAATTATCACCGTCTCACAGAGAAACAATACATACCAGGAATTATCACCGTCTCACAGAGAAACAATATATACCAGGAATTATCACCGTCTCACAGAGAAACAATACATACCAGGAATTATCTCTGTCTCAAAGAGGAACAATACATACCGGGAATTATCACCGTCTCACAGAGAAACAATACATACCAGGAATTATCACCGTCTCACAGAGAAACAATACATACCAGGAATTATCACCGTCTCACAGAGAAACAATACATACCAGGAATTATCTCTGTCTCACAGAGAAACAATATATACCGGGAATTATCACCGTCTCAAAGAGGAACAATACATACCAGGAATTATCACCGTCTCACAAAGGAATAATACATGCATTTCAAATTCTTATGTTCGCTTTCTTCGTATTAATTGAATATTTGTCAATTTAGGGTTGAAGTAGGCGTGACGTCTCGGACAGACTTTCTGATCCTGTCAACAAGACTAGTTTTTTTACTGGCGGAGTCTCTAGATATTAATCTGGTTTGTTGGTATGAAGGCAATTGTTGTTTTCAGTATTTGCACGGCACTAGGCGGTTTGTCTATACTTCAAACGGTCCCTCCATTAGGGCCGACTTTGAAATACCAATATGGATTCATTAGTTATGGTTTTTGAAGTTAAATTTACTGACAATCAAGGCTTGCTACACACGAAGTATAAGTTTATGGCGAATGGCACCAACTTTTTCCAACATGGAAAGAATAGAATTTCAAGGCAAATTTCCAAGTCTGAGATAGTGCACTATGAAACTTCATAATAACCTTTTAGAGTGAAGTTGCGCATGTGCGTCAGGTGGACTGGAACAGAAACAATCACCGTCCGGCGCTGTTAGCAGGCTCCCCACCCCCGCGGTGTCGATAGGATTGGTGTAGATGATCCCCACCCCCACGCTGTCGGTAGGATGGGTGTAGAAGATCCCCACCCCTGCGCTGTGGTAGGATGGGTGTATAAGATCCCCACCCCCGCGCTAACGGTAGGACAGGTGTAGAAGATCCCCACCCCTGCGCTGTGGTAGGATGGGTGTAGAAGATCCCCACCCCCGTACTGTCGGTAGGATAGGTGTAGAAGATCCCCACCCCCGCACTGTCGGTTGGGTGGGTGTATAAGATCCCCACCCCCGCGCTGTCGGTAGGATAGGTGTAGAAGATCCCCAACCCCGCACTGTCGGTTGGTTGGGTGTAGAAGATCCCCACCCCCGCGCTGTCGGTAGGATAGGTGTAGAAGATCCCCAACCCCGCACTGTCGGTTGGTTGGGTGTAGAAGATCCCCACCCCTGCGCTGTGGTAGGATAGGTGTAGAAGATCCCCACCCCCGCACTGTCGGTTGGGTGGGTGTGTAAGATCCCCAACCCCGCACTGTCGGTTGGTTGGGTGTAGAAGATCCCCACCCCTGCGCTGTGGTAGGATAGGTGTAGAAGATCCCCACCCCCGCACTGTCGGTTGGGTGGGTGTGTAAGATCCCCACCCCCGCGCTGTCGGTAGAATAGGTGTAGAAGATCCCATCCTCGCGCCTTCGTTGTTGACGAGTTGTAGATAGATACTTTCCATTTTCCTGATATGTTTCAGTTGTAGATAATGTAGAGATAAAGAAGAAATTGTGCGATAAACTAAGTTATTGACCATGTCGTCTCGGGACGGCCAACCAGCGTATAGATATTTCGTTTTTTACCAGGGGTGCTTAATTTTGTATTGCTTATTTAGTTAAGATATGATATTGACTTATAGCAGTATACCCGCTGATCTGTGACGTAACGCACGGTTTGACCGATGACCAATTTAGTGGATTCAGTCACGGAAAGTTCATCTAATATAATCGTGACCTTTCTGACCACTGGTCTTGCTGGAAGCATCGACCCTAGGGACGCGGGCTTGTATATGATATCTACTTTCCAATGTATGTCAGATGCACAGTTAGATTGGTCTGTTATAACTTTGTGCTTACATGTGCGAATAGTTGGGAGGAAGTTTTGACAAGCCTCAGATGACAGGGAGGGCGCGGGGATGGGGATCCTCGTAGTGAAATGCGATCCTCGTTCGAGGTCATAGGTCAGTAGGAAATGGCTGTCTCGGGGTGTAATGATCTTAAGATTTTATTTAAAACAGCTGTCACCAGAAATAAGGCAAAAATTTTCAGAGTCACTGCTTTCAAAATAATTGTTTCTTATCAGGCTTCAGAATTGGTATTTCCTCTCCGCCACATGGCTAAATCCCCCGGGCACGTGCCGAAGTCACGTGATTTAACGTTTTGAGTGTGTTTTGGCAGCGTCGCTTGACGACAGTACCACTTTGAAGTGATTTTTGCTGTGCGCAGACGTGGTCCTCGACCCCAATCTTCCAGCGATCGTCGTGTTCCCCGTGTAACGCCGTTAGGTTGCTTCCCCCCGGGGGAGGGGGCGCGTGCACGGGTGACGGGGTGTGCGGAGTAGAGTGAAGACAGGATTAATGAGAAACTCGTAACTGCTAATAATGTTTGTGCAAGATGAAAAGTCCGCTAAGGCGCTTCGATGTTTCTTGGGGGGTCGTGGCCGCATTTTACTGTGGGGAAAGGGGTGTAATATCACATTAAACATTTCCGAGTGTTTGTAGCGTTGTTCGCGTGCTTTATTTACGATATACGGTAACGTGAGAAACTGGCGGTCATCTGACACGCTGGGCCCGGAGTAGATAGTACAGACGATTAGTTTAGAGATGAAGATGACAGGGCAGTGACGACGAGAAAAGTGACAAGTGTAATGTGTAAGATCGCGGATACATCTGTCGACCGAAACACGGCCATTCAAACGGTAACCAGGTGTTTTTGCAAAACATTTTAAAATATTGTAAAGTTAATGTTTATCATTGAATCTGTGCCAGTAACCTAGGCGACTGCCACACGAACTACATGCCATTTGCATGCAAAAAACTCTACGCGTTGTGTCGCGTATCGTGTTACGGTAAGATACCCATCTACCGACGACGGAAGGGGGTGGAGTCTGAGCGGCCAGAGGGAGGGGGGTCGGTCGCCGTCAAACGGAAGCTGGGGCCAGTGTGATGTGGAAAGTAATATCTGGAGTTAAAAAAGTTCATGTCAGTACAAGTACCTCGTCTCCTCCATCAGTTTACAGCCACCTCGCGGTTCCCGAGAGGACAGTCCTCCTAAATCAAAAACTAATTTACATATTAACTTCCATTTATATATCTTAGTATATTCAACTAAAACAATTTTCGATCAGCATTGGTATCATTTCCTCGCTGTCTCTCTATATTTTTCCTGTACCGAAATAACCATTTGAATATTTTCTATATTAAATTTTACAAGCCCGATATTAGTTTCAAGCTTCATCTGTGAATATTTTAAGTTACGCGTAGTAAAAATGATAGTTCATTGAGGATTTGGCCCCGAATCGATCAAGAGTTTAAGTTACTTTAGCACCTATATAACCGACAGACTCGAGACAAGTTTCTGGTGGCCAACATCTGTTACGCGCTATCGTACACATGTAAGCGGTTTGTTATTTACAGTTGACCAGTGACAGATGTCCAGCAGTCTCCGGAATGTCGGGGTGGGTACACACACCAGCTGTCTACCTACCAACCACCTGTACCGCCACCCGTCACTCAACTGTTTACATATTCTTATTGATTTAACTCTCGTTAAAGTATTATATATCATAAATACATAATAACGCGTCATAAATATACGTTACGGAGTGCTTATAATTGAGGATGGTAATATTTTAGCACCTTGTGTTTACTGTAGACAGGGATATGTTAACTGATTACGATACAATCTACCACCATTGAATGTCTGATTTCGTTCATTTTAATATTTTACGTACTATGTAAGTCTAATCACTATGTATGCAAATCTTCGTTTAACATTTAAATTGTAAATACGCTTCTAGTACAAATCATTGTAAATAAGCTTCTAGTACAAATCACTGTAAATAAGCTTCTTGCACAAATCACAGTAGATATTCTTCTAATACAAATCACTGTAAATAAGCTTCTTATACAAATCAGTGCAAATAAGCTTCTAGTACAAATCGGTGCAAATAAGCTTCTAAATACAAGTCGCTGTTAACAAGCTTTTAAATACAAATCACTGTAAATAAGCATTTAGTACAAATCACTCTAAATAAGCTTCTAATACAAATAAGTGTAAATAAGCTTCTAATACAAATAAGCTTCTAATACAAACCACTGTAAATAAGCTTCTAGATGCAAATCACTGTAAATAAGCTTCTAAATACAAATCGGTGTAATAAGCTTTTAATAAGAATCGTTTTAAGTAAGACTCTAATAGAAGCACAATAGGATGACAGGGTTGTAGTGGTAGCACACTTGCCTTTCACCTAGATGACCGGGGTTCGATTTTCCGATCGGACGTGAAAATGCATTGAGTTTGGTCACCTGTCCAACCACCTGTATTTCCCGGGTACCCTCCCGAACTGAGACCCCCACGGATACTTCACACCAAACATTGGTGCTACAGTCCGCTCTATTGTTTTAATTTTTGTACAATGTGACATAGAAATAGGGCTGGAACAAACAGCGCGCGAGTTGATTATCTAAGCTCGTGGTATAACGGAGGTAACTGTTATCGACACTTATCGATTGGTATTGACAAAGTGTCGCGTGCTGACAGGAGCTGTCACAAGTAGTGAAGGGCACTGATCCAGACTTGTCATAAGAGAATTCATACCCTGAACCATCATCCAACCAGTTTTGAGACGGGGCCATTCTACCTCTCACCCAGCATACTATTATTTTTTTTCTTAGTTATTTACAAATTCTTTTACTTTTAGATATACCCATTGAATGCACAATGTCGGACACTTTGGAGTTCCTTAGAATAGTTTACTACTTCATAACAGTTTTCGCCGATGTCTGCAACTACGGAGAATTTCTATAAATAACTTTGAACGGTGGAGGGTATTGTCCGAGGTTTTGGGGATAATTTATCTACATAGTTACCCAAAGCTGTCGGCGACAGATGGCAGTATTTGACGACCCTTAGGGGACAGGTGTAGGGTCCCGTTAAACATGTGGTCGTTGTTGCGATTGTTTAGGTATAAGTTTGTCGCGTGCCAAAGGCGGCACATCAAAGGGAGGTGACAGACGGTACCCCAATACATCACGACCAAATCCGAGGTGGCCCGTGTGACGGGGTGTACACACGTTCCGTGTGACTCCGCCCACCGATTCCGAGGACACGATTGGAGGGGGACAGAGGACAGGATACGGAGTCGTGTGTACGCGGCCCCACTCAACCGTTAACTAGGTCAACAGGGACAGGTGGAGGGTTTACCTGTGGCCCCAGGGTGTCGAGGTGAAGTCAGCACACAGCTTGCCGACCTCAGCACATTTTACTCCATCGTCAATTACATTCAACAGTTTTTTAAAGAGAAAGAGGAAATACTAAAAGTTCACGTCAGAAACAGCTGTCGGATATTATCCAAATCGGTCTGTAAAATTAAACCCATGTTCTCTTGATTCAACCACTGTCTTCTAAGCTTCATTATCATCACAGAAAAATTCAACCCTTCTCTTCGGCCCCTGTCTCCGTAAAACCACCATATAAACGAAGATCTCTCCAGCATCATTATAACAACAACACCGAGACCGTCACCTTTATCCACTGTTTCTCCACCCTTCTTTCTGAACCCGGGAAACACACCAGACGGAAAGGGTCTCAGAAAAATGAACCAGGCAGTCATTGTACCTACAGGTGTCTCGGTAAACATTAACCGGACAATCATTGTACCTACAGGTGTCTCGGTAAATCTGAACCGGGCAATCATTGTACCTACAGGTGTCTCGGTAAATCTGAACCGGGCAATCATTGTACCTACAGGTGTCTTAGTAAACATTAACCGGACAATCATTGTACCTACAGGTGTCTCGGTAAATCTGAACCGGGCAATCATTGTACCTACAGGTGTCTCGTTAAACATTAACCAGACAATCATTGTACCTACAGGTGTCTTAATAAACATTAACCGGAAAATCATTGTACCTACAGGTGTCTTAGTAAACATTAACCGGACAATCATTGTACCTACAGGTGTCTTAGTAAACATTAACCGGACAATCATTGTACCTACAGGTGTCTCAGTAAACATTAACCGGACAATCATTGTACCTACAGGTGTCTCAGTAAACATTAACCGGACAATCATTGTACCTACAGGTGTCTCGGTAAACATTAACCGGACAATCACTGTACCTACAGGTGTCTTAGTAAACATTAACCGGACAATCACTGTACCTACAGGTGTCTCGGTAAACATTAACCGGACAATCACTGTACCTACAGGTGTCTCGGTAAACATTAACCGGACACTCACTATACCTACAGGTGTCTCGGTAAACATTAACCGGACAATCACTGTACCTACAGGTGTCTTAGTAAACATTAACCGGACAATCATTGTACCTACAGGTGTCTCGGTAAACATTAACCGGACAATCACTGTACCTACAGGTGTCTCGGTAAACATTAACCGGACAATCACTGTACCTACAGGTGTCTCGGTAAACATTAACCGGACAATCACTGTACCTACAGGTGTCTCGGTAAACATTAACCGGACAATCATTGTACCTACAGGTGTCTCGGTAAACATTAACCGGACAATCACTGTACCTACAGGTGTCTCGGTAAACATTAACCGGACACTCACTATACCTACAGGTGTCTCGGTAAACATTAACCGGACAATCACTGTACCTACAGGTGTCTCAGTAAACATTAACCGGACAATCATTGTACCTACAGGTGTCTCGGTAAATCTGAACCGGGCAATCATTGTACCTACAGGTGTCTCGTTAAACATTAACCAGACAATCATTGTACCTACAGGTGTCTTAATAAACATTAACCGGAAAATCATTGTACCTACAGGTGTCTTAGTAAACATTAACCGGACAATCATTGTACCTACAGGTGTCTCGGTAAACATTAACCGGACAATCATTGTACCTACAGGTGTCTCGGTAAACATTAACCGGACAATCACTGTACCTACAGGTGTCTCGGTAAACATTAACCGGACACTCACTATACCTACAGGTGTCTCGGTAAACATTAACCGGACAATCACTGTACCTACAGGTGTCTCGGTAAACATTAACCGGACACTCACTATACCTACAGGTGTCTCGGTAAACATTAACCGGACACTCACTATACCTACAGGTGTCTCGGTAAATCTGAACCGGGCAATCATTGTACCTACAGGTGTCTCGGTAAACATTAACCGGACAATCACTGTACCTACAGGTGTCTCAGTAAACATTAACCGGACACTCACTATACCTACAGGTGTCTCGGTAAATCTGAACCGGGCAATCATTGTACCTACAGGTGTCTCAGTAAACATTAACCGGACAATCATTGTACCTACAGGTGTCTCGGTAAACATTAACCGGACAATCACTGTACCTACAGGTGTCTTAGTAAACATTAACCGGACAATCACTGTACCTACAGGTGTCTCGGTAAACATTAACCGGACAATCACTGTACCTACAGGTGTCTCGGTAAACATTAACCGGACACTCACTATACCTACAGGTGTCTCGGTAAACATTAACCGGACAATCACTGTACCTACAGGTGTCTTAGTAAACATTAACCGGACAATCATTGTACCTACAGGTGTCTCGGTAAACATTAACCGGACAATCACTGTACCTACAGGTGTCTCGGTAAACATTAACCGGACAATCACTGTACCTACAGGTGTCTCGGTAAACATTAACCGGACAATCACTGTACCTACAGGTGTCTCGGTAAACATTAACCGGACAATCATTGTACCTACAGGTGTCTCGGTAAACATTAACCGGACAATCACTGTACCTACAGGTGTCTCGGTAAACATTAACCGGACACTCACTATACCTACAGGTGTCTCGGTAAACATTAACCGGACAATCACTGTACCTACAGGTGTCTCAGTAAACATTAACCGGACAATCATTGTACCTACAGGTGTCTCGGTAAATCTGAACCGGACAATCACTGTACCTATATGTGTCTCGGAAAACCTGAACTAGGAAACCATTGTTCCCAACAGGTGTATGAGAAATTCTGAACTAGATACCCCTGTTAGTATGTATACACGATCTGATTTTATCCATCACAAGTACACACCTTCCCAAATAAGAAAGTCTACGAATGTTGTTGTTAATGAAAGGTCATTAAATATCGCGAATTATAGCTAAGTTACGACTAGTTGCATAATCCAAGCTAAAATTATGTGTCCGTGAAATAAAAATCGAACAAATTACTGATAAGTTACACGTTTATTTTTACAAGTATGCACGTGCATTGCAGCCAATTATTCAATTACGACCCGTACATGACATCAACACATAATTATACACCTGCATATCCACTGGCGCACACGTGGGGTGTTCTGTACCAGGTGAGAAGCATGAGGGGGAAACGGGGTAGACTAAGGGAGGGCGATGGATTACACTGGGGTTTAGACTATGGGGGTAGACTGCATGGGGGAAAGTGGTGGATTACACTGGGGGTTAGGATGTGGGGGTAGTCTGGGGGAGAGTGGTGGATTACACTGGGGGTTAGACTGTGGGGGTAGTCTGGGGGAGAGTGGTGGATTACACTGGGGGTTAGACTATGGGGGTAGACTGCATGGGGGAAAGTGGTGGATTACACTGGGGTTTAGACTATGGGGGTAGACTGCATGGGGGAAAGTGGTGGATTACACTGGGGGTTAGGATGTGGGGGTAGTCTGGGGGAGAGTGGTGGATTACACTGGGGGTTAGACTGTGGGGGTAGACTGGGGGGAGAGTGGTGGATTACACTGGGGGTTAGACTATGGGGGTAGACTGCATGGGGGAAAGTGGTGGATTACACTGGGGTTTAGACTATGGGGGTAGACTGCATGGGGGAAAGTGGTGGATTACACTGGGGGTTAGGATGTGGGGGTAGTCTGGGGGAGAGTGGTGGATTACACTGGGGGTTAGACTGTGGGGGTAGACTGCATGGGGGAAAGTGGTGGATTACACTGGGGTTTAGACTGTGGGGGTAGACTGCAATGGGGGAAAGTGGTGGATTACACTGGGGGTTAGGATGTGGGGGTAGTCTGGGGGAGAGTGGTGGATTACACTGGGGGTTAGACTGTGAGGGTAGACTAAGGGAGGGCGATGGATTACACTGGGGTTTAGACTATGGGGGTAGACTGCATGGGGGAAAGTGGTGGATTACACTGGGGGTTAGGATGTGGGGGTAGTCTGGGGGAGAGTGGTGGATTACACTGGGGTTAGACTGTGGGGGTAGTCTGGGGGAGAGTGGTGGATTACACTGGGGGTTAGACTATGGGGGTAGACTGCATGGGGGAAAGTGGTGGATTACACTGGGGTTTAGACTATGGGGGTAGACTGCATGGGGGAAAATGGTGGATTACACTGGGGGTTAGGATGTGGGGGTAGTCTGGGGGAGAGTGGTGGATTACACTGGGGGTTAGACTATGGGGGTAGACTGCATGGAGGAGAGTGGTGGATTACACTGGGGGTTAGACTGTGGGGGTAGACTGCATGGGGGAAAGTGGTGGATTACACTGGGGTTAGACTATGGGGGTAGACTGCATGGGGGAGAGTGGTGGATTACACTGGGGGTTAGACTGTGGGGGTAGACTGCATGGGGGAAAGTGGTGGATTACACTGGGGGTTAGGATGTGGGGGTAGTCTGGGGGAGAGTGGTGGATTACACTTAGGGTTAGACTGTGGGGGTAGACTGGGGGAGAGTGGTGGATTACACTGGGGGTTAGACTGTGGGGGTAGTCTGGGGGAGAGTGGTGGATTACACTGGGGGTTAGACTGTGGGGGTAGACTGGAGGACAGTGGTGGATTACACTGGGGTTAGGATGTGGGGGTAGACTGGGGGAGAGTGGTGGATTACACTGGGGTTAGGATGTGGGGGTAGACTGGGGGAGAGTGGTGGATTACACTGGGGGTTAGACTGTGGGGGTAGGCTGGGGGAGAGTGGTGGATTACACTGGGGGTTAGACTGTGGGGGTAGACTGGAGGAAAGTGGTGGATTACACTGGGGGTTAGACTGTGGGGGTAGTCTGGGGGGAGAGTGGTGGATTACACTGGGGGTTAGACTGTGGGGGTAGTCTGGGGGAGAGTGGTGGATTACACTGGGGATTAGACTGTGGGGGTAGACTGGAGGAGAGTGGTGGATTACACTGGGGGTTAGACTGTGGGATAGTCTGGGGGAGAGTGGTGGATTACACTGGGGTTAGACTGTGGGGGTAGTCTGGGGGAGAGTGGTGGATTACACTGGGGGGTTAGACTGTGGGGATAGACTGGGGGAGAGTGGTGGATTACACTGGGGTTAGACTGTGGTAGACAGGAGGAGAGTGGTGGATTACACTGGGGGTTAGACTGTGGGGGTAGTCTGGGGGAGAGTGGTGGATTACACTGGGGGTTAGACTGTGGGGGTAGTCTGGGGGAGAGTGGTGGATTACACTGGGGGTTAGACTGTGGGGGTAGACTGGGGGAGAGTGGTGGATTACACTGGGGGTTAGACTGTGGTAGACAGGAGGAGAGTGGTGGATTACACTGGGGGTTAGACTGTGGGGGTAGTCTGGGGGAGAGTGGTGGATTACACTGGGGTTAGACTGTGGTAGATAGGAGGAGAGTGGTGGATTACACTGGGGGTTAGACTGTGGGGGTAGTCTGGGGGAGAGTGGTGGATTACACTGGGGGTTAGACTGTGGGGGTAGACTGGGGGAGAGTGGTGGATTACACTGGGGGTTAGGATGTGGGGGGTAGTCTGGGGGAGAGTGGTGGATTACACTGGGGGTTAGACTGTGGGGGTAGACTGCATGGGGGAAAGTGGTGGATTACACTGGGGGTTAGGATGTGGGGGTAGTCTGGGGGAGAGTGGTGGATTACACTTAGGGTTAGACTGTGGGGGTAGACTGGGGGAGAGTGGTGGATTACACTGGGGGTTAGACTGTGGGGGGTAGTCTGGGGGAGAGTGGTGGGATTACACTGGGGGTTAGACTGTGGGGGTAGACTGGAGGACAGTGGTGGATTACACTGGGGTTAGGATGTGGGGGTAGACTGGGGGAGAGTGGTGGATTACACTGGGGTTAGGATGTGGGGGTAGACTGGGGGAGAGTGGTGGATTACACTGGGGGTTAGACTGTGGGGGTAGGCTGGGGGAGAGTGGTGGATTACACTGGGGGTTAGACTGTGGGGGTAGACTGGAGGAAAGTGGTGGATTACACTGGGGGTTAGACTGTGGGGGTAGTCTGGGGGAGAGTGGTGGATTACACTGGGGGTTAGACTGTGGGGGTAGTCTGGGGGAGAGTGGTGGATTACACTGGGGATTAGACTGTGGGGGTAGACTGGAGGAGAGTGGTGGATTACACTGGGGGTTAGACTGTGGGATAGTCTGGGGGAGAGTGGTGGATTACACTGGGGTTAGACTGTGGGGGTAGTCTGGGGGAGAGTGGTGGATTACACTGGGGGTTAGACTGTGGGGATAGACTGGGGGAGAGTGGTGGATTACACTGGGGTTAGACTGTGGTAGACAGGAGGAGAGTGGTGGATTACACTGGGGGGTAGACTGTGGGGGTAGACTTGGGGAGAGTGGTGGATTACACTGGGGGTTAGACTGTGGGGGTAGTCTGGGGGAGAGTGGTGGATTACACTGGGGGTTAGACTGTGGGGGTAGACTGGGGGAGAGTGGTGGATTACACTGGGGTTAGACTGTGGTAGACAGGAGGAGAGTGGTGGATTACACTGGGGGTTAGACTGTGGGGGTAGTCTGGGGGAGAGTGGTGGATTACACTGGGGTTAGACTGTGGTAGATAGGAGGAGAGTGGTGGATTACACTGGGGGTTAGACTGTGGGGGTAGTCTGGGGGAGAGTGGTGGATTACACTGGGGGTTAGACTGTGGGGGTAGTCTGGGGGAGAGTGGTGGATTACACTGGGGGTTAGGATGTGGGGGTAGTCTGGGGGAGAGTGGTGGATTACACTGGGGGTTAGACTGTGGGGGTAGACTGCATGGGGGAAAGTGGTGGATTACACTGGGGGTTAGGATGTGGGGGTAGTCTGGGGGAGAGTGGTGGATTACACTTAGGGTTAGACTGTGGGGGTAGACTGGGGGAGAGTGGTGGATTACACTGGGGGTTAGACTGTGGGGGTAGTCTGGGGGAGAGTGGTGGATTACACTGGGGGTTAGACTGTGGGGGTAGACTGGAGGACAGTGGTGGATTACACTGGGGTTAGGATGTGGGGGTAGACTGGGGGAGAGTGGTGGATTACACTGGGGTTAGGATGTGGGGGTAGACTGGGGGAGAGTGGTGGATTACACTGGGGGTTAGACTGTGGGGGTAGGCTGGGGGAGAGTGGTGGATTACACTGGGGGTTAGACTGTGGGGGTAGACTGGAGGAAAGTGGTGGATTACACTGGGGGTTAGACTGTGGGGGTAGTCTGGGGGAGAGTGGTGGATTACACTGGGGGTTAGACTGTGGGGGTAGTCTGGGGGAGAGTGGTGGATTACACTGGGGATTAGACTGTGGGGGTAGACTGGAGGAGAGTGGTGGATTACACTGGGGGTTAGACTGTGGGATAGTCTGGGGGAGAGTGGTGGATTACACTGGGGTTAGACTGTGGGGGTAGTCTGGGGGAGAGTGGTGGATTACACTGGGGGTTAGACTGTGGGGATAGACTGGGGGAGAGTGGTGGATTACACTGGGGTTAGACTGTGGTAGACAGGAGGAGAGTGGTGGATTACACTGGGGGTTAGACTGTGGGGGTAGTCTGGGGGAGAGTGGTGGATTACACTGGGGGTTAGACTGTGGGGGTAGTCTGGGGGAGAGTGGTGGATTACACTGGGGGTTAGACTGTGGGGGTAGACTGGGGGAGAGTGGTGGATTACACTGGGGTTAGACTGTGGTAGACAGGAGGAGAGTGGTGGATTACACTGGGGGTTAGACTGTGGGGGTAGTCTGGGGGAGAGTGGTGGATTACACTGGGGTTAGACTGTGGTAGATAGGAGGAGAGTGGTGGATTACACTGGGGGTTAGACTGTGGGGGTAGTCTGGGGGAGAGTGGTGGATTACACTGGGGGTTAGACTGTGGGGGTAGTCTGGGGGAGAGTGGTGGATTACACTGGGGGTTAGGATGTGGGGGTAGTCTGGGGGAGAGTGGTGGATTACACTGGGGGTTAGACTGTGGGGGTAGTCTGGGGGAGAGTGGTGGATTACACTGGGGGTTAGACTGTGGGGGTAGACTGGGGGAGAGTGGTGGATTACACTGGGGTTAGACTGTGGTAGACAGGAGGAGAGTGGTGGATTACACTGGGATTAGACTGTGGGGGTAGTCTGGGGGAGAGTGGTGGATTACACTGGGGGTTAGACTGTGGGGGTAGACTGGAGGAGAGTGGTGGATTACACTGGGGGTTAGACTGTGGGGGTAGTCTGGGGGAGAGTGGTGGATTACACTGGGGATAAGACTGTGGGGGTAGACTGGAGGAGAGTGGTGGATTACACTGGGGGTTAGACTGTGGGGGTAGACTGGAGGAGAGTTGTGGATTACACTGGGGGTTAGGATGTGGGGGTAGTCTGGGGGAGAGTGGTGGATTACACTGGGGGTTAGACTGTGGTAGACAGGAGGAGAGTGGTGGATTATACTGGAGGTTAGACTGTGGGGGTAGACTTGGGGAGAGTGGTGGATTACACTGGGGGTTAGGATGTGGGGGTAGTCTGGGGGGGGGAGAGTGGTGGATTACACTGGGGGTTAGACTGTGGGGGTAGACTGGAGGAGAGTGGTGGATTATACTGGAGGTTAGACTGTGGGGGTAGTCTGGGGGAGAGTGGTGGATTACACTGGGGGTTAGGATGTGGGGGTAGTCGGGGGGGGGGGGGAGAGTGGTGGATTACACTGGGGTAAGACTGTGGGGTTAGACTGTGGGGGTAGACTTGGAGAGAGTGGTGGATTAAACTGGGGTTAGACTGTGGGGTTAGACTGTGGGGGAGAGTGGTGGATTACACTGGGGATAAGCTGTGGGGGTAGACTGGAGGAGAGTGGTGGATTACACTGGGGGTTAGACTGTGGGGGTAGACTGGAGGAGAGTGGTGGATTACACTGGGGGTTAGGATGTGGGGGTAGTCTGGGGGAGAGTGGTGGATTACACTGGGGGTTAGACTGTGGTAGACAGGAGGAGAGTGGTGGATTATACTGGAGGTTAGACTGTGGGGGTAGACTTGGGGAGAGTGGTGGATTACACTGGGGGTTAGGATGTGGGGGTAGTCTGGGGGGGGGGGGAGAGTGGTGGATTACACTGGGGGTTAGACTGTGGGGGTAGACTGGAGGAGAGTGGTGGATTATACTGGAGGTTAGACTGTGGGGGTAGTCTGGGGGAGAGTGGTGGATTACACTGGGGGTTAGGATGTGGGGGTAGTCGGGGGGGGGGGGGGGGGGGGGGGGAGAGTGGTGGATTACACTGGGGTAAGACTGTGGGGGTAGACTGGAGGAGAGTGGTGGATTATACTGGGGGTTAGACTGTGGGGGTAGACTGGAGGAGAGTGGTGGATTATACTGGGGGTTAGACTGTGGGGGTAGACTGGAGGAGAGTGGTGGATTACACTGGGGGTAAGACTGTGGGGGTAGACTTGGGGAGAGTGGTGGATTACACTGGGGGTTAGGATGTGGGGGTAGTCTGGGGAGAGTGGTGGATTACACTGGGGTTAGGATGTGGGGGTAGACTAGGGGAGAGTGGTGGATTACACTGGGGGTTAGACTGTGGGGGTAGTCTGGGGAGAGTGGTGGATTACACTGGGGTTAGACTGTGGGGGTAGTCTGGGGAGAGTGGTGGATTACACTGGGGTTAGACTGTGGGGGTAGTCTGGGGGAGAGTGGTGGATTACACTGGGGGTTAGACTGTGGGGGTGGACTGGAGGAGAGTGGTGGATTATACTGGGGTTAGACTGTGGGGGTAGTCTGGGGGAGAGTGGTGGATTACACTGGGGGTTAGACTGTGGTAGATAGGAGGAGAGTGGTGGATTATACTAGGGGTTAGGATGTGGGGGTAGTCTGGGGGAGAGTGGTGGATTACACTGGGGTTAGACTGTGGGGGTAGTCTGGGGGAGAGTGGTGGATTACACTGGGGTTAGACTGTGGGGGTAGTCTGGGGAGAGTGGTGGATTACACTGGGGTTAGACTGTGGGGGTAGACTGGAGGAGAGTGGGTGGATTACACTGGGGGTTAGACTGTGGGGGTAGACTGGAGGAGAGTGGTGGATTACACTGGGGGTTAGACTGTGGGGGTAGTCTGGGGGAGAGTGGTGGATTACACTGGGGGTTAGGATGTGGGGGTAGTCTGGGGGGGGGGGAGTGGTGGATTACACTGGGGGTTAGACTGTGGGGGTAGTCTGGGGGAGAGTGGTGGATTACACTGGGGGTTAGACTGTGGGGGTAGTCTGGGGGAGAGTGGTGGATTACACTGGGGGTTAGGATGTGGGGGTAGTCTGGGGGGGGGGGAGTGGTGGATTACACTGGGGTTAGACTGTGGGGTTAGACTGTGGGGGTAGACTTGGGGAGAGTGGTGGATTAAACTGGGGTTAGACTGTGGGGTTAGACTGTGGGGGAGAGTGGTGGATTACACTGGGGGTTAGACTGTGGGCGTAGTCTGGGGGAGAGTGGTGGATTACACTGGGGGTTAGACTGTGGGGGTAGTATGGGGGAGAGTGGTGGATTACACTGGGGGTTAGACTGTGGGGGTAGACTGGAGGAGAGTGGTGGATTATACTGGGGGGTAGACTGTGGGGTTAGACTGGAGGAGTGTGGTGGATTACACTGGGGGTTAGACTGTGGGGGTAGACTGGAGGAGTGTGGTGGATTACACTGGGGGTTAGGATGTGGGGGTAGTCTGGGGGAGAGTGGTGGATTACACTGCGGTTAGGATGTGGGGGTAGACTGGGGGAGAGTGGTGGATTACACTGGGGGTTAGACTGTGGGTGTAGTCTGGGGAGAGTGGTGGATTACACTGGGGTTAGACTGTGGGGGTAGTCTGGGGAGAGTGGTGGATTACACTGGGGTTAGACTGTGGGGGTAGTCTGGGGGAGAGTGGTGGATTACACTGGGGGTTAGACTGTGGGGGTAGACTGGAGGAGAGTGGTGGATTATACTGGGGGTTAGACTGTGGGGTTAGACTGGGGGAGAGTGGTGGATTACAATGGGGGTTAGACTGTGGTAGACAGGAGGAGAGTGGTGGATTACACTGGGGTTAGACTGTGGGGGTAGACTTGGGGAGAGTGGTGGATTACACTGGGAGTTAGACTGTGGGGGTAGTCTGGGGGAGAGTGGTGGATTACACTGGGGGTTAGACTGTGGGGGTAGTTTGGGGGAGAGTGGTGGATTACACTGGGGGTTAGACTGTGGTAGACAGGAGGATAGTGGTGGATTACACTGGGGTTAGGATGTGGGGGTAGACTGGAGGAGAGTAGTGGATTATACTGGGGTTAGACTATTTGGGAGAGTGGTGGAATACACTGGGGGTTAGACTGTATGGGGGAAAGGTGTGCTGGAGAGGGATATATTGGAGAGGGTAGGCTGGGAAGGGGAAAGGCTAGGGAGGGAAAGGTTGGGGAGTGGGAAAGCTTGGAACGGGGGAGGCTGGAAGGGGTAGGTGGGGAGGGCGGTAGGCTGGGGAGGGGGGAGGTTAGGAAGGAGTAGACTGGGGAGAGGATAGGTTGGGGAGGGGTATATTGGGGATGGGGAAGGCTGGGTAGGGAGTAGGATGGGGAGAGGGTAGTCTCGCGAGGAGGTAGGTAGGTAGGCTGGTGGGAGGGTAGGCTGGGAATGGGGTATGCTTGGTAGATGGTAGGCTGGGAATGGGGTATGCTTGGTAGAGGGTAGGCTGGGTAGAGGGTAGGCTGGGAATGGGGTAGGCTGGGTAGAGGGTAGGCTGGGAATGGGGTATGCTGGGTAGAGAGTAAGCTGGGGAGAAGGTAGTCTCGGAAGAAGGTAGGTAGGCTGGGTAGAGGGTAGGCTGGGAATGGGGTAGACTGGGTAGAGGGTAGGCTGGGAATGGGGTATGCTGGGTAGAGGGTAGGCTGGGAATGGGGTATGCTTGGTAGAGGGTAGGCTGGGAATGGGGTATGCTGGGTAGAGGGTATGCTGGGGAGGGTAGTCTCGGAAGGAGGTGGGGATTGAGGGGGATATCCCAGATGGAATGTTGGTATTAAAGGATTGAGGGAACACTTTCGGGAGGTTCGGACATGTCGTTTCTATGTTATAACTGGTGTCGGTCTGTACACGGACGTCCGAATGATAACGTTATAACTGGTGTCGGTCTGTACACGGACGTCCGAATGATAACGTTATAACTGGTGTCGGTCTGTACACGGACGTCCGTATTATAACGTTATAACTGGTGTCGGTTCTGTACGTGGACGTCCGTATTATAACGTTATAACTGGTGTCGGTCTGTACACGGACGTCCGAATGATAACGTTATAACTGGTGTCGGTCTGTACACGGACGTCCGTATTATAACGTTATAACTGGTGTCGGTTCTGTACGTGGACATCCGTATTATAACGTTATAACTGGTGTCGGTTCTGTACGCGGACGTCCGTATTATAACGTTATAACTGGTGTCGGTTCTGTACATGGACTTTCGTATTATAACGTTATAACTGGTGTCGGTCTGTACACGGACGTCCGAATGATAACGTTATAACTGGTGTCGGTCTGTACACGGACGTCCGTATTATAACGTTATAACTGGTGTCGGTTCTGTACGTGGACGTCCGTATTATAACGTTATAACTGGTGTCGGTTCTGTCCGCGAACGTCCGTATCATAACGTTATAACTGGTGTCGGTTCTGTACGTGGACGTCCGTATTATAACGTTATAACTGGTGTCGGTTCTGTACGCGGACGTCCGTATTATAACTGGTGTCGGTTCTGTACGCGGACGTCCGTATTATAACGTTATAACTGGTGTCGGTTCTGTACACGGACGTCAGTATTATAACGTTATAACTGGTGATGGTTCTGTCCGCGGACGTCCGTATTATAACGTTATAACTGGTGTCGGTTCTGTACGTGGATGTCCGTATTATAACGTTATAACTGGTGATGGTTCTGTCCGCGGACGTCCGTATTATAACGTTATAACTGGTGTCGGTTATGTACGTGGACGTCCGTATTATAACGTTAAAACTTGTCTCGGTTCTGTACGCGGACGTCCGTATTATAACGTTATAACTGGTGTCGGTTCTGTACGCGGACGTCCGTATTATAACGTTATAACTGGTGTCGGTTATGTACGTGGACGTCCGTATTATAACGTTAAAACTTGTGTCGGTTCTGTACGCGGACGTCCGTATTATAATGTTATAACTGGTGTCGGTTCTGTCCGCGGTCGTCCGTATTATAACGTTAAAACTTGTGTCGGTTCTGTACGCGGACGTCCGTATTATAACTGGTGTCGGTTCTGTACGCGGACGTCCGTATTACGTTATAACTGGTGTCGGTTCTGTACGCGGACGTCCGTATTATAACGTTATAACTGGTGTCGGTTCTGTACGTGGACGTCCGTATTATAACATTATAACTGGTGTCGGTTCTGTACGCGGACGTCCGTATTCTAACTGGTGTCGGTTCTGTACGCGGACGTTCGTATTACGTTATAACTGGTGTCGGTTCTGTACGTGGACGTCCGTATTATAATGTCATAACTGGTGTGATAAATGGTTTTCTACATTTCCCAAATGTGAAAATATGGTGGTTTACATCGCTACTCGAACAGATAGAATACGGGTTTAGTTATGTATACCAAGTCTCGAAAGAAAGGTAGTGTAAAAAGTTGTTAGGAATTGGCAATATATTTAATTATACAGAAAGAAAATTATCATTTTTGAAAAACAGCCATTCTTAAATCAACATTCTAAATTTAAGTTAAAGCCAAAGTGCCTGAAAAGGCTGAAACGGTGACGGTCATTGGTGACGGTTTGGTGACGGTCATTGGTGACGGTTTGTGTTAGTTCTGATGTGTTCCCATCTGTCGACTTATCTAGGTCTTAATGAATCTTCTTGTGAACATCCATATCCGGCGATATTTTCTGGAGCAATTCTATTAAATATTGATTTTGTTAGTTTACAGCTTTTAATTATACTTTTCAGCACTATTATTTTGCTGATAGCATAAAAACAACAACGGAGCCTGAACTCAGTAACAAAACGCTCTAAACTGTTTTCCCTTCAAGTTCAAAATTATCGATTGAAAACAGCCTCATCAGAAAAGAATTCCGGGTATGAAATGTTCTATCCTTGGCTGATTCTGTGATATTAAGCCATGACGGCTACTCCAATCATACGTACTTTGTTAATTACATGGACACGTGGGTGCACGGTTGACTGTGTCCCCGGCAAACCCCCGTCACTTTTCTCATGTTATATCAATAGTAACTCAATGGAAATAGGCCCCATACAACATTTCGGCTATCTGCCTGTTCGCCACGATAATCAGTTGTCGCATGGCAAAGCTCGACTGTGATTGGACGGTTTTGGCGACAGCTGGCGCAGGTCGCGTGCCCGTCCCTGGGCTACACCTACCGAAGCACCTGCCTGTGACGTCACGACTGAAGGAGGGTATCAAAAGCTCTACCCGATAGAAACTTTTGCCATTTACATCTATTGAAAATGATTTTGAATGGCATCAATGACGGCCCAACAAACACTGATTTCTTTTCAGGACCGGACAATTTGGCCCCGGCGACATCTAGTAATTCTGGTAAAATTAGACGATAAGCCAGTTCACATACGGGTTACCCTCTGGTCACCTGGTGGTCATTGACTTTAGCAGCCACCCTGGATTGACTGATCATACATAAATCAACTCAGTTTTATAAATCTGCTATTTTGGCACGTTTGAAAACATTATAAGAAATATTTATTCCAGTTTAAAAAAATGTCTATATTTCCTGATGTTTGCCAACTTAGCCAGAGATATACCCGTATAAATTGTGTAGTCTGATCTTATCCCTATACCATTAAGAGAAAGATAATTTCCTGATCACGGCAGATTGAGAGAGTCTAATTGTACGTGTAGTTTTGTGTGTTGTAGTTAAAGCTATAAAAATGTTATCAAATGTTGTACGGTGCTTTGTTATTAATCTAGTGCAACCTCGTCCAATAAGTATTCGCTGGGCACGTTTTTCTCCTATTTTGTTTTGTAATAAAAAGCTCGACCTTAATGTTTTTTCCTTTCCAAAGAACATTTTCATATTCCCTTTGTCGGGATTTTTTAACGAGATGCCATATGGCGTCATGTGACTGTAATGTATGGATGGGAAACGGAGTGTGATTCGTTAAAAACGGATTGTGAATGTCTTCCAATTTGAAGTGGGCACGCGCACACGAGAGAGTCGCGTGCACCCTTACATATGCAAATTAGAAACGACGCGTGCCAAGTAAGGTCACATGATTAAGTTTAAATTGAATCTACCCATAATGCGGTGTTGTGTGTGTTGTACTAATCGATAATTCTAGGTTCCCACGATTTGAAGACGCGTAAGTTCATTTTCAAAACCAATATATAAATATTTTGCACGAGCGCGTGTCGTAAAACGAGAGTCGCCGCGTGAGAGGTCGGATGACACCTAGATAAAAATCATGTATATTAGTAAATTAAAAGTTAACATTTTACCGATTGAGAAACTAGTTTGGATGCGGCAGTATAAGGGTGTTGACTAAAAATGTTGATATCGACGTTTTCCTTTTTTGCAGACAGCGAGCAAGGCGGGTCAAGAGTGTCTCAGTCTACTCGTGCTGGGGATGACGCCGCCTCTTCAGCATCAGCACCAGCCGGTGACTCATTTTTGAAGAAATATGACCTCGAGAGTTGACGACCTGGGTACCTCTCTCTCTTGCTCGCTCGTTCAGCCGTAAAATACTGATAAGCGCCAACATCAGTTCCCCACCGAACTTGTCATAAATCGCACGTAGAAATGCAGAAAACAAATGTTCACAGTTAAATCTAATTAGTCTTTAAAAATTTAAGACTTACACATTTAGTTTTACAAATACTGACGTTATTAACAAATTAAAAAACACGATTAAAAATTATCAACGTCGCAACAATTTATGTTTTGTTTGAATTGAATAAAAAAAGGTTATAAGATTGATGAGTTTGAGGTAAGCTGAATCTCAGTATATACTAGTAAACACCTGCCGAGTCTCATCAATTATTACTGCTCAATCGCTCGCTCACCACATGTCACTTTCGGATAATATTCAAATTTGTTTCACTATTACAATAAAAAGAATCACGAGTAAATGTTTATATTTTAAATAATTCATTAACATATTGAGGTATTAATCCTTGTAGGTTTTTTTAATTTTAATTTTCTAAGAGATTTAAAGTTTTTGTACGGATGATCGCTGAATAGCTTCGTGACTGTGCCGTTTCTAATACCGCTCAAGTAGAACAACAATGCATTTGTAACACAGATCTAATCTACATTAAGCTAAAATATGACTTCATAAGTAAGCATGACTGGACACTGGCGCTGTCTATTTTTGTTAAGTTTTCGTCGAGTATCCAGGAAAAGTAGGTTGGAATTTTAATTGATATACTGCCTGCTTTGTACCTCAATCATTGGTACATTAATATGCGGAACGCCCTCAATGGGCGGACCTACGGGGCCCCTAGCTGATTGGGCGAATTCGAAACCATGCTGTCACGTGATACAGCTAACCCGCGTGTATAGAAAGAAGGTTAAGACCACGAGATTCTCAGTTTATGAAGTGATACCGAACAGTGTGTACAGGCGTCAGGGAAACAGTCCTTCTATCGAAGGCTGTATCCACTTTGGTTTATTTTTCTTCGTTTGGAATTAAGAACTGTGTGATAAATTATATTGTGACAATGGTTCCACAGAATAGTCCGGCGAGCCAGGCGTCCGGTAATTTTGGTTCTCAACAGATCGATCCTGAATCACATACTCCATACACAGATGCGACTCAATGCAAAAAAGCATCGAATCATGTGAAGCGCCCTATGAACGCTTTCATGGTATGGTCTCAAATCGAAAGGAGACGGATCTCCGAAGTGTCCCCGGATATGCATAATGCTGAGATTAGTAAAAGACTGGGAAAGCGGTGGAAGTTGTTGACGGAGACCGAACGACAGCCATACATCGAGGAGGCGGAGAGACTTCGATTACTACACATGCAGGAGTATCCTGATTACAAATACCGTCCAAGGAAAAAAGCAAAACCAGTCGGAAAACCTGAAAGTGGAAAAGTGACCAAGAGCTCAAGTAAACACAGGCATGACAAACACAGACAAAAAACAGTGAACAGGGGATTTTTAAACGCCACGAACAATCTCAATGTGAACACTGCTAATGCAGACAGTCGACTGCGGCTTAAGCTGACAATTGACAAAAAGTTTAAAGACAGTATAAAAGCGAGTCGACATGTGCCTGTGTCTTCCTGTCAACTCACCCCTCCCGCCAAAGTGCCGTCCAGCCCATCGGTGTACTCTCCCCCGACCCCCGAGTCCACGAGCTTCTACCCAGAGGAAATCTACGACACCCCGGCAGGCGTCTCCCCAGGAGGAGCCGGCTAAGACCAGTCTACCTCACCATGCCCCCTCCCAACACGGGGACGGGTCCTCCTTAGCTGATCTCGACAATCTCACAGACGTGTTACAAATGCCTACAAACTGGCAGCTTGAACTCGGGAATCTGGATCTCAGCAAATTAGCTGATACAGACTTGCCAAACTTTGATATACAACAGGCCCACCATACCTGTCATGTCTCCAGTGCTATGTCCACGTCAAGTAACGGATCACATTTTGAATTCCCGGATTATTCCACGCCAGAGGTGTCCGAAATGATCGGTCTGGAAAATGAGTGGTTGGACATTTCAGTGCTGGGGTCGATTGCGGCCCACTAGACTGGCTGTGTTGGTAAGAGCGATCTTACACTACCAATGGTACTTACATATTTTATGTCGATCTTTCATTCATTGTGCAAATGTGTGTATAAACGGGACAATGTGCAAAAAAGTGAGGACTTGCAAAAATGTTGGGAGGAATACTGTCATTCAGAGTGCTCCATTAGGTCCGCTGGAGAATGTAAATATTAAGTTAATATAGGGCTGTGTGTGGTAGGTCCACCGTATGTGTGTTTGTGTATATAAATATATATATATATATCTGTAACGGACGGTCAGTTTTACCCGTGGACGGACACATATCAGGTCAGTAATTTAAATCATCGAAAATTCAAATCATTTTTTTTTCTACCGCAATTTTTTTCTAACCGATGAAATGCAATATAACTGATTTGTGTATCTGGCCGCTGGTATAATTAACCGGTGGGACGTTAAAATGTATATTTTCATATTCCATACTTGTTGAACAGCAGGGAACTTTGTATTAAGGAAATATCCGAAACAAAAGATGTAAATATTGTAAATTTTTCAGAGAGTATATGTTGATACCAAATCCATCAGATAATTTTGTACATTTTGTAAAGATGTTGATGACTATTTTATTATAAGAGAAAACCTCTGAAACATCCTTACACGATTTTATAACATTTTCTATTTACTGTTATTTTAAAACAAAGCATTTTTGTAGAGAAAATCTCTATAAAGTTAAAAATGTACAAAAAGGATGGGGTTTATTTATTGTGCTAGAAAGTCTGTTATTTATAAGGCCCATCGGCGTGTGTGTTAGCGAGTGTGATCTAGATTCGATATGCATATCCAACGAACAAATGTGTTTACGTATGGCAAAGAGAAACAAAATACTGGCCAAATGTAAATATTATTGTGCACATCCAAAATTGTGCATTCATTTATATTAATATTATTATGTTGTAGTGAAAAAATACAACAAATTTTCTACATATCCTGGTTGTTGTTGTATGTTTATAAACATCAGACGGTACACATGTGTACCGACGGCGTGTTTACTCTCCGTCACGTGGAGTTAGCTCCGCCTACAGCGTATTCGACAGTTGTCAATCATAGCTAAGTGTCATAATTGTGAATTTTCACGGTTGAGTGCTTTCTAATGCAAACATTGTTTACGCGTCACCCTGTACGTAATGTCAGCGGATGTTGGTGTGGGTAGACGTGATAATACGTTATTGACTTTAGGATAGAGGTTCCTTTTTTGTCAGAGGCGTTACCTATAGATTTCGGTGCGAGGCCTGGGGGTGTTTGTATATCAACTTCGCGGGAAGGTTATGTATTAATTGTGATAATTGTTAATTAAACGTGATTATGACACCCTTAGTTGACAACTGGGCTTATAACGCCGGGAACATTACAAAGTGTCAAATGTTGTGAATAAGAACATGATTGATATATATATACCCCGCACTCGTACACACGGGAGTTCTACTACTAGCGGATGCTGACAGGGTAGCCAAGTGTCACCAGAGTTCGATATGCACATTTGGCGTGTCGAAACTGTCTGGTGTAATATAAATTTAGACCTAATCGTGTGTATATAAATTTTAAATTGTGACAGAAGTGATTTAACTGGCGGTGATTATGTTTATGAGTAATGAGAACTGTTGGTACTAGGTTAGGTATCGGAGTATACATAATTACCGGCAGTAATTGAGTCATACACGACAGAAAAACCAGTAACACAATCTATATTCGTATCAGACGAACTGTGTCAAGCTCCACGTGCTACCAGTGCCCGACGTACCAACGTGACCTTATTCTTCTGTAAGTCTGACTGCCTGACTCAGGGGCCCGTGTGATCCCACACCCCTGGACCTAGTTACAAATGTTAAGGCAGACTTGGGGGCTGTGTGGTTCCTCCACTCCCAGACTTGGTTGCCATACGTTAACATTTCATATATTAGGTCATAAGGTTCTTGGCACATATTCAAATGTTTTATTGTTTATTTATCAGAAAATGTCATTTGATGAGCTGACACTTGTTTTGACAGCGGTATAATTGTTAGTTGTGACGTTTTACATCGTAGACACTTAGTTACCTGTAGTAACATAGCGTTGCCCTTATCCCACACAAAGATTAAAATCGTCTCGGACTTCACATATGACGTATCGAACCCAGAGTTTATTTAAAGATTTTCTTTGAAAGGATTGACATCGTCAACTCATTTCCGCCGGATTATTGTAAGCTGTATACAATTTACTACATAACGCCAGGAACGGAGCCGGTGTTCACTGTGGGGTTACGGCTGCTGCTGCTGACATGCGACACCTGTCGTGGCCGAAGGACCTGGATGGGGTAGACTGACCACTGCTATCTGCGTGTTTCAGAATGTGATTTGTGTATTGTATTTTGTGATAATGACATAGCGTGTCACAAAATGTGTAAACGAAATACTCCAGATTTATCGTTTTGAGGGAAGCTAGTTTTTCGTGTGTAAATTAGATAATCCGATTTGGTATGTTTAGGAGATACTCTGTATACGATACATTGGTATTTACTGTTAAGTGACACGATAATGATAAACCTATTGCTGCTTTAGAAACGAGGAAAGACGTCAGGTTAGATTGTAGACTCCGGCCAATCTCTTGACCCTGATTTTAACGCATTTGAGTTAAGGCTCTAGACTGCCTATGTTAATATTCCAGGTTCGGACTATAACCACATGCTGTTTATAAGAATTATGATGCCTGTGAGAAGTACTACCTAGACCGAATGTACCTGGTACACGCCTGTTTCTCCATGCTTGGGGAAATTTCGGCTCGATGCGGCCAAGATAAAGCGGTTTATGTTGAACTTGATACGCTATACAGTACATATGGGTTTTTACCAGCTTTGATGAGCTAGTATTATTTAGCACTGTGTGAACTTTACAAAAACATATATATACGACGTAGATTTTTGACACGAGGTAAACAGAAGAAAACATGTGATGTGTATTGACGGACCGGAAGTTGTGTGGTCACACAAGTATAAGTAGTGTTTTCATTTGGGCTCCACGTGGTAAAATCCCGACACACCCGCGCTTTTCCAACCTCGACCTCATTTACATACACCGAATAACCCAGGCCTCCGTTAGTCGTGTAGGTGACAACGTTTATTGTAGATTTTCATTGGAGCATGACTGGAGTGATATAAATGGGTACCTTGGCGTTACTGACATCTTAAAACTCACATACACGGTATCTGAAGTCTAAAAACATACAGACTTTCCATGACATCTAGAAACTTAATCCGTACTTAGTTATGACATTTCATAACATAGACTGACGGTACGGACATCAAGAAGCCAATATATTCCATCTGTCTCGCGAACATCCACACGACACCAGAAACACTGGTATATATAAATGTCTAACAAATCCTGCAGGTTTGCTATTTAGTTCATTTGAAAATACAAGTCTATGTTTGGAAACGATTTTTGACCCTACCTTGGTTTTATTTCCTGTTACAATCGTGTTTGTAGCCAATCTGATACGTAATTTCACAAACCACTCGGTGATCTCGCGACACGCTCCACTTCACGAGCTACAAATTATGGTCGTTTCTATTAATGATGGGCTATATTGAAATCGTCTCATAAATCGATCTAGACTGACCGCTGGTCAGTGTCCGTATGATGTTTTGGACAGCCTGTATCTGATTAGGAATGATTGATTGTTAGTCACGCGCTTAGGTAGGCATGCCAGTTAACATAATATACATGATTGAGATCCAGAAAATACACTAACGACCATATCCACGAAACCCAAAACACTTAGTCGAAAACAAAGATAGTTCAGTGTTGTTATATAAAACTCATGGCTATCTCGCATCTGTCTAAAACCAGAGAAGTCTTCATAGTCGTAGTCTTCATTCAGTTTTAACTGGTTGTACCTGACCTACTCATCGGAATTGGCGGGAAAATGATAGATAGACTAACGCTGATTTAAGATGTTAAGAATGCCGCTAAGTTTACCTGGTAAATATTTCTTGACAATGGCGAGGTGATACAGGTGTTGTTCGACAGGTAATTGTCGAGTGTTATACCAGCAGTTCTACCCAACTTAGATAGGACAGTGTTTGCTCTACCGCCTATCCAGACAGAGTTATGCATCTTGAGTCTGATGGCCAGCTAACACGACAGACAGACGTTGATATTTTATCCCAACAATCACAAAAATGTCGAACAGAGGCTTTACCGAATTGGTTGGGAAACAATTTTTTAGTGAAAATAAGCAGTACACAGTTCGATGTCTGTGTTATCAAATACCTGTTGTAATTTGTTTGTATAGGTCATGTTGATAGGGCTTTGAACTTGTAGGTCCTCGGGTCACTAACTCCCAGGGTCCAGTTCTCAATAATTGATAATGTGTGTTTAAGAGCCATAAAACAGGGCCCTGTCACTGACTATAGGCGGGATGTCCGTCCGGCCGTGACGTAACACGACAGATGGACGGCCTACCAAAACGTAACCAGGTGTAATTCGCAATATAAACAAGGTATGTGGTTGGAGACATCAAAGGGGCCGCCATGACTCCGTCGGAGGACACCCGGTGCCCCGGACTTATTGAGATCTACATGTATACACAAATTCTCACTATCCTTTGATCAGGCCGCGCGGGGAAATAAAAGTTAAAATTTAACAAGTTCTTTAACAGAAACATTTGTTTGAAAAGCCATTGAAAAGAAACAAATCTAAATGTATTTGCCATGAATGTGCGGACAGGAAATGGCGGCCCCTCTGTGTCCGGCGGCCCCCGCGACTTGTGGGGTCTGGGGATAGAGCGATATTTAGATTAAACACGTGGATGGGCTTCAGAATATAATCCCAACCCATACTTCTTATTCTTCCATAATCTGCTTTTATTAGAATTAGGTAATGGTTTATACAATACTATGGTAGATTACCGTCATGGCTTGTTGATAAATTACTTGATGTTACGGAGCCGTTGTCGAACGTAGATATAACCAACAGATACGTCGCTCTAGGTCTCTCTGTTCGTCCCCTTCATAGTTCCTCTCCCCTTTAAGTTTAGGGGTTCCCCTCCCACCTCCCTCCCCCTAGAGTTTCCCCTCCAATGAGCCTCTAACATCAGCCCCCCTTTCCCTAACGGAGTTCCTATAGCATGTCCCTTTACTCTGGAATTCCACTCTTATGTCCCTCCATCCCGAAATACTACTCCAGCCCACCCCCTCCCCCATATCCTTCCACCCCCGGGATTCCGCTCCCAACCCCAAAGTAGCTCCACCTCTGGAGTTCCCCTTCCATGTCCGTTCTCCCCAGAGTTCCACCCCGTGTCATCATTCTCTGAAGCCACCTTCCCATGTCCCTCCACCCCCGGGATCACGCTCCCACTCCCAAAGTATCTTCACCTCTGGAGTTCCCCTTCCATGTCCGTGCTCCCCGGAGTTCAACACCCGTGTCCCCATTCTGTGAAGCCCCCTCAAATATCCCTCCACACGTGAAGCCTCAGAGGCACGGTCAGATAATGGCGGTCATATTTCTTAATTTGTCTCAAAGTTTGATAACTGAGCGACGTAAATGAGACTAATTCGGCAATAAATGGTGTTACGTCACTTATAGTTAATATGGTCTCGGACTGAATAGCTGTCTTAGCCGACCAAGAATTACTAGTACGCCAAAGTCTGTAGAGCAGCGATGACCCCTAGCCACTGGTCAAGGTCGACTGTCCCGGGGCCGGTCAGTTACCCCGGCGTGTACTCTGTCACAGTGGTCAGTGAGGAAATACATTATGATGGACGGTCTATCTTCGTACACACTAAACACGCAGGATTTTAATGTCGGTAGATCATATCTTCAAAGGCGATCCTGAAACTGACAAATAAAACATAAATATAACAAACACATCTTACATACATTACACTGACCCCTCCCCGTGAGTGTAAAAGGTGGGTATAGCCGGACAACCGAGACCAGATCCTACTGACCATACACGTTATTAAAGGTATGTTGTAAAACAATCTTCACGTGCGATCCGAAACACGTAGTCTGCAAACCAGCACTTCTGACACTTTATAAAACATTAAATCCTGTTGTTAGTGTTAATTAATATCAAAAATAGACAGCACGGACGGTACGGAAAATTGTCGCAACGAGTGGCCCTGAACGCAAATACAGATTAGTTGACAGGTAGCGATACTAAGCTATAGGTATGTTACCAAATATCAGGACCTCCATTGAGACAATTAAATATTAATTCTACTAAGCAAGAGGGACTGGGTTCGACCCTTCAAAGGCGTACACAATTTATAAGAGGTCATGTTGATGGTATTAACACAAGTAACTAAAGAAACGTCAAGTCACTAATCACGCATTATGTAACTAAAGACACATCTAATCATTCAACATGCATTGAGTTACTAAAGACACACCACATCACTAATTACACATTTAGAAAGTGAAGACATATTAAGCAACTCATGCAAAATTAAGTAACTAATGATACATTTAGTAACTGATGGCACAATCAGTCAGTAATGACACATGAAGTCACTATAGACACGTGAAGTAACTATAGACACATGAAGTAACTATAGACACGTGAAGTACTATCTGTAGAGTCGACATCTGTAGTCGGCATGTGAACATGACGAAACTTAGCAAAAGGAAGAGTCATGTTGATAGTATTAACACAAGTAACTAAAGACACGTCAAGTCAATAATCACGCATGCAGTAACTAAAGACACATCTAATCATTCAACACGCATTGAGTTACTAAAGACACATCACATCACTAATTACACATTTAGAAAGTGAAGACATATTAAGCAACTCATGCAAAATTAAGTAACTAATGATACATTTAGTAACTGATGGCACAATCAGTCAGTAATGACACATGAAGTCACTATAGACACGTGAAGTCACTATAGACACATGAAGTCACTATAGACACACGAAGTCACTATAGACACGTGAAGTAACTATAGACACATGAAGTCACTATAGACATATGAAGTCACTATAGACACATGAAGTAACTATAGACACATGGAGTCACTATAGACACGTGAAGTCACTATAGACACGTGAAGTAACTATAGACACACGAAGTAACTATAGTCACACGAAGTCACTATAGACACATGAAGTCACTATAGACACGTGCAGTCACTTAGACACGTGAAGTCACTATAGACACATGAAGTCACTATAGACACATGAAGTCACTATAGACACATGCAGTCACTATAGACACATGGAGTCACTATAGACACATGAAGTCACTATAGACACGTGAAGTCACTTTAGACACGTGAAGTAACTATAGACACACGAAGTAACTATAGTCACACGAAGTCACTATAGACACATGAAGTCACTATAGACACGTGAAGTCACTTAGACACGTGAAGTCACTATAGACACATGAAGTCACTATAGACACATGAAGTCACTATAGACACATGAAGTCACTATAGACACATGCAGTCACTATAGACACATGAAGTCACTAAAGACACATGGAGTCACTATAGACACATGAAGTCACTATAGACACGTGAAGTCACTATAGACACATGAAGTCACTAAAGACACATGCAGTCACTATAGACACATGGAGTCACTATAGACACATGAAGTCACTATAGACACGTGAAGTCACTTTAGACACGTGAAGTAACTATAGACACACGAAGTAACTATAGTCACACGAAGTCACTATAGACACATGAAGTCACTATAGACACGTGAAGTCACTTAGACACGTGAAGTCACTATAGACACACGAAGTAACTATAGTCACACGAAGTCACTATAGACACATGAAGTCACTATAGACACGTGAAGTCACTTAGACACGTGAAGTCACTATAGACACATGAAGTCACTAAAGACACATGAAGTCACTATAGACACATGCAGTCACTATAGACACATGAAGTCACTAAAGACACATGGAGTCACTACAGACACATGAAGTAACTATAGACACATGAAGTCACTATAGACACGTGAAGTCACTTTAGACACGTGAAGTCACTATAGACACATAAAGTCACTATCGACACGTGAAGTCACTATAGACACATGAAGTCACTAAAGACACATGAAGTAACTATAGACACACGAAGTCACTATAGACACATGAAGTAACTATAGACACACGAAGTCACTATAGACACATGAAGTCACTATAGACACATGAAGTAACTATAGACACACGAAGTCACTATAGACACATGAAGTCACTAAAGACACATGAAGTAACTATAGACACATGAAGTCACTATACACACATGAAGTCACTTTAGACACATGAAGTCACTATATACACATGAAGTCACTATAGACACGTGAAGTCACTATAGACACATGAAGTCACTATAGACACGTGAAGTAACTATAGACACACGAAGTAACTATAGACACATGAAGTCACTATACACACATGAAGTCACTTTAGACACATGAAGTCACTATAGACACACGAAGTCACTATAGACACACGAATTAACTAAAAACACATGAAGTCACTATAGACACATGAATTCATTAAAGACACACGAAGTCACTTTAGGCACATGAAGTAACTAAAACCCCTGAAGTCACTATAGACACATGTGGTCACTATAGACACATGAAGTAACTATAGACACGTGAAGTCACTAAAGACACATGAAGTCACTATAGACACACGAAGAAACTATAGACACATGAAATAACTATAGACACGTGAAGTCACTATAGACACGTGAAGTCACTTTAGACACACGAAGTCACTATCGACACATGAAGTAACTATAGACACACGAAGTCACTATAGACACATGAAGAAACTATAGACACACGAAGTCACTATAGACACACGAAGTCACTATAGACACATGAAGTAACTATAGACACATGAAGTAACTATAGACACGTGAAGTCACTATAGACACATGAAGTCACTATAGACACATGAAGTAACTTTAGACACATGAAGTCACTATAGACACACGAAGTCACTATAGACACATGAAGAAACTATAGACACACGAAGTCACTATAGACACATGAAGTCACTATAGACACATGAAGTAACTTTAGACACATGAAGTCACTATAGACACATAAAGTCACTATAGACACGTGAAGTCACTATAGACACATGAAGTCACTAAAGACACATGCAGTCACTATAGACACATGAAGTCACTATAGACACACGAAATAACCATAGACACACGAAGTAACCATAGACACGTGAAGTAACTTAAAACACGTGAAGTAACTATAGACACACGAACTAACCATAGACACACGAAGTAACCATAGACACGTGAAGTAACTTAAAACACGTGAAGTAACTATAGACACACGAACTAACCATAGACACATGGAGTCACTATAGACACACGAAGTAACCATAGACACGCGAAGTAACTTAAGACACGTGAAGTAACCATAGACACATGGAGTCGCTATAGACACATGAAGTCGCTATAGACACATGAAGTCACTATAGACACACGAAGTCACTATCGACACATGAAGTCACTATAGACACATGAAGTCACTATCGACACATGAAGTCACTATAGACACACGAAGTCACTATAGACACATGAAGTAGCTATAGACACATGAAGTAACTATAGACACACGAAGTAACCATAGACACATGAAGTCACTTAGACACGTGAAGTCACTATAGACACATGAAGTCACTATAGACACATGAAGTAACCATAGACACATGAAGTCACTTAGACACGTGAAGTCACTATAGACACATGAAGTCACTATAGACACATGAAGTCACTATAGACACACGAAGTCACTATCGACACATGAAGTCACTATAGACACACGAAGTCACTATCGACACATGAAGTCACTATAGACACATGAAGTCACTATAGACACGTGAAGTCACTTTAGACACGTGAAGTCACTATAGACACATGAAGTCACTATAGACACATGAAGTCGCTATAGACACATGAAGTCACTATAGACACACGAAGTCACTATCGACACATGAAGTAACTAAAGACACACGAAGTCACTATAGACACATGAAGTCACTATAGACACGAGAAGTCACTATAGACACGTGAAGTCACTATAGACACGTGAAGTCACTTTAGACACATGAAGTCACTATAGACACACGAAGTAACTATAGACACATGAAGTCACTATAGACACATGAAGTAACTATAGACACATGAAGTCACTAAAGACACATGAAGTCACTATAGACACATGAAGTAACTATAGACACATGAAGTCACTATAGACACATGAAGTCACTATAGACACATGAAGTCACTATAGACACGTGAAGTCACTATAGACACGTGAAGTCACTACAGACACATGAAGTCACTATAGACACGTGAAGTAACTATAGACACGTGAAGTCACTATACACACATGAAGTCACTAAAGACACATGAAGTCACTATAGACACATGAAGTCACTACAGACACATGAAGTTACTATAGACACATGAAGTCACTACAGACACGTGAAGTCACTTTAGACACATGAAGTCACTATAGACACATGAAGTCACTATAGACACACGAAGTAACTACAGACACATGAAGTCACTATAGACACATGAAGTAACTATAGACACGTGAAGTAACTATAGACACACGAAGTCACTATAGACACATGAAGTCACTATACACACATGAAGTCACTATAGACACGTGAAGTCACTATAGACACATGAAGTCAATATAGACACATGAAGTAACTATAGACACATGAAGTCAATATAGACACATGAAGTTACTACAGACACACGAAGTAACTATACACACATGAAGTCACTAAAGACACATGAAGTCACTATAGACACATGAAGTAACTATAGACACATGAAGTCACTACAGACACATGAAGTCACTATACACACATGAAATCACTTAGACACATGAAGTAACTATAGACACATGAAGTAACTATACACACATGAAGTCACTTTAGACACAAGAAGTCACTAAAGACACATGAAGTAACTATAGACACATGAAGTAACTATACACACATGAAGTCACTTTAGACACAAGAAGTCACTAAAGACACATGAAGTAACTATAGACACATGAAGTAACTATAGACACATGAAGTCACTATAGACACGTGAAGTCACTATAGACACATGAAGTCACTAAACACACGTGAAGTAACCATAGACACGTGAAGTAACCATAGACACACGAAGTAACTTAAAACACATGAAGTCACTATAGACACACGAAGTAACTATAGACACATGAAGTCACTAAAGACACATGAAGTAACTATAGACACATGAAGTAACTATAGATTCATGAAGTCACTATAGACACATGAAGTCACTATAGACACATGAAGTCACTAAAGACACATGAAGTCACTACACACATGAAGTCACTTTAGACACAAGAAGTCACTAAAGACACATGAAGTAACTATAGACACATGAAGTTACTATAGACACATGAAGTCACTTTAGACACATGAAGTCACTATAGACACATGAAGTCACTATAGACACGTGAAGTCACTATAGACACACGAAGTCACTATAGACACGTGAAGTCACTATAGACACATGAAGTCACTATAGACACATGAAGTCACTATAGACACATGAAGTCACTATAGACACGTGAAGTCACTATAGACACACGAAGTCACTATAGACACGTGAAGTCACTATAGACACGTGAAGTCACTACAGACACATGAAGTTACTATAGACACATGAAGTAACTATAGACACACGAAGTAACTATAGACACGTGAAGTCACTATAGACACATGAAGTAACTATAGACACGTGAAGTCACTATAGACACGTGAAGTAACTATAGACACATGAAGTAACTATAGACACATGAAGTCACTATAGACACGTGAAGTAACTATAGACACGTGAAGTCACTATAGACACATGAAGTAACTATAGACACATGAAGTCACTATAGACACATGAAGTCACTATAGACACATGAAGTAACTATAGACACATAAAGTCACTATAGACACACGAAGTCACTATAGACACATGAAGTCACTATAGACACATGAAGTCACTATAGACACATGAAGTCACTATAGACACGTGAAGTCACTTTAGACACGTGAAGTCACTATAGACACATAAAGTCACTATCGACACGTGAAGTCACTATAGACACATGAAGTAACTATAGACACACGAAGTCACTATAGACTCATGAAGTCACTATACACACATGAAGTCACTTTAGACACATGAAGTCACTATAGACACGAGAAGTCACTATAGACACGTGAAGTCACTACAGACACGTGAAGTCACTTTAGACACACGAAGTCACTATAGACACGTGAAGTCACTACAGACACGTGAAGTCACTTTAGACACATGAAGTAACTATAGACACGTGAAGTAACTATAGACATATGAAGTCACTAAAGACACGTGAAGTCACTAAAGACACATGAAGTCACTATAAACACATGGAGTCACTATAGACACATGAAGTAACTTTAGACACGTGAAGTAACTATAGACACACGAAGTAACTATAGACACATGAAATCACTATACACACATGAAGTCACTTTAGACACATGAAGTCACTATAGACACGAGAAGTCACTATAGACACGTGAAGTCACTATAGACACATGAAGTCACTATAGGCACATGAAGTAACTTAAAACACACGAAGTCACCATAGACACATGAATAAACTAAAAACACATGAAGTCACTATAGACACACGAATTAACTAAAAACACATGAAGTCACTATAGACACATGAAGTCACTATACACACACGAAGTCACTATAGACACACGAAGAAACTAAAGACACATGAAATAACTATAGACACGTGAAGTCACTATAGACACGTGAAGTCACTTTAGACACACGAAGTCACTATCGACACATGAAGTAACTATAGACACACGAAGTCACTATAGACACATGAAGTCACTATAGACACGTGAAGTCACTATAGACACATGAAGTCAATATAGACACATGAAGTAACTATAGACACATGAAGTCACTATACACACATGAAGTCACTATAGACACGTGAAGTCACTATAGACACATGAAGTCAATATAGACACATGAAGTAACTATAGACACATGAAGTCAATATAGACACATGAAGTTACTACAGACACACGAAGTAACTATACACACATGAAGTCACTAAAGACACATGAAGTCACTATAGACACATGAAGTAACTATAGACACATGAAGTCACTACAGACACATGAAGTCACTATACACACATGAAGTCACTTAGACACATGAAGTAACTATAGACACATGAAGTAACTATACACACATGAAGTCACTTTAGACACAAGAAGTCACTAAAGACACATGAAGTAACTATAGACACATGAAGTAACTATACACACATGAAGTCACTTTAGACACAAGAAGTCACTAAAGACACATGAAGTAACTATAGACACATGAAGTAACTATAGACACATGAAGTCACTATAGACACGTGAAGTCACTATAGACACATGAAGTCACTAAACACACGTGAAGTAACCATAGACACGTGAAGTAACCATAGACACACGAAGTAACTTAAAACACATGAAGTCACTATAGACACACGAAGTAACTATAGACACATGAAGTCACTAAAGACACATGAAGTAACTATAGACACATGAAGTAACTATAGATTCATGAAGTCACTATAGACACATGAAGTCACTATAGACACATGAAGTCACTAAAGACACATGAAGTCACTACACACATGAAGTCACTTTAGACACAAGAAGTCACTAAAGACACATGAAGTAACTATAGACACATGAAGTTACTATAGACACATGAAGTCACTTTAGACACATGAAGTCACTATAGACACATGAAGTCACTATAGACACGTGAAGTCACTATAGACACACGAAGTCACTATAGACACGTGAAGTCACTAAAGACACATGAAGTCACTATAGACACATGAAGTCACTATAGACACATGAAGTCACTATAGACACGTGAAGTCACTATAGACACACGAAGTCACTATAGACACGTGAAGTCACTATAGACACGTGAAGTCACTACAGACACATGAAGTTACTATAGACACATGAAGTAACTATAGACACACGAAGTAACTATAGACACGTGAAGTCACTATAGACACATGAAGTAACTATAGACACGTGAAGTCACTATAGACACGTGAAGTCACTATAGACACATGAAGTAACTATAGACACATGAAGTCACTATAGACACGTGAAGTAACTATAGACACGTGAAGTCACTATAGACACATGAAGTAACTATAGACACATGAAGTCACTATAGACACATGAAGTCACTATAGACACATGAAGTAACTATAGACACATAAAGTCACTATAGACACACGAAGTCACTATAGACACATGAAGTCACTATAGACACATGAAGTCACTATAGACACATGAAGTCACTATAGACACGTGAAGTCACTTTAGACACGTGAAGTCACTATAGACACATAAAGTCACTATCGACACGTGAAGTCACTATAGACACATGAAGTAACTATAGACACACGAAGTCACTATAGACTCATGAAGTCACTATACACACATGAAGTCACTTTAGACACATGAAGTCACTATAGACACGAGAAGTCACTATAGACACGTGAAGTCACTACAGACACGTGAAGTCACTTTAGACACACGAAGTCACTATAGACACGTGAAGTCACTACAGACACGTGAAGTCACTTTAGACACATGAAGTAACTATAGACACGTGAAGTAACTATAGACATATGAAGTCACTAAAGACACGTGAAGTCACTAAAGACACATGAAGTCACTATAAACACATGGAGTCACTATAGACACATGAAGTAACTTTAGACACGTGAAGTAACTATAGACACACGAAGTAACTATAGACACATGAAATCACTATACACACATGAAGTCACTTTAGACACATGAAGTCACTATAGACACGAGAAGTCACTATAGACACGTGAAGTCACTATAGACACATGAAGTCACTATAGGCACATGAAGTAACTTAAAACACACGAAGTCACCATAGACACATGAATAAACTAAAAACACATGAAGTCACTATAGACACACGAATTAACTAAAAACACATGAAGTCACTATAGACACATGAAGTCACTATACACACACGAAGTCACTATAGACACACGAAGAAACTAAAGACACATGAAATAACTATAGACACGTGAAGTCACTATAGACACGTGAAGTCACTTTAGACACACGAAGTCACTTTCGACACATGAAGTAACTATAGACACACGAAGTCACTATAGACACATGAAGAAACTATAGACACACGAAGTCACTATAGACACATGAAGTAACTATAGACACACGAAGTCACTATAGACACATGAAGTAACTATAGACACACGAAGTCAATATAGACACATGAAGTCACTTTAGACACATGAAGTCACTATAGACACGAGAAGTCACTATAGACACGTGAAGTCACTACAGACACGTGAAGTCACTACAGACACGTGAAGTCACTTTAGACACACGAAGTCACTATAGACACGTGAAGTCACTACAGACACGTGAAGTCACTTTAGACACATGAAGTAACTATAGACACACGAAGTAACTATAGACACATGAAGTCACTACAGACACGTGAAGTCACTTTAGACACACGAAGTCACTATAGACACGTGAAGTCACTACAGACACGTGAAGTCACTTTAGACACATGAAGTAACTATAGACACACGAAGTAACTATAGACACATGAAGTCACTATACACACATGAAGTCACTATAGACACGAGAAGTCACTATAGATACGTGAAGTCACTATAGACACGTGAAGTAACTATAGACACACGAAGTAACCATAGACACATGAAGTAACTATAGACACGTGAAGTCACTATAGACACGAGAAGTCACTATAGATACGTGAAGTCACTATAGACACATGAAGTCACTATAGACACATGAAGTCACTAAAGACACGTGAAGTCACTAAAGACACATGAAGTCACTATAAACACATGGAGTCACTATAGACACATGAAGTAACTTTAGACACGTGAAGTAACTATAGACACACGAAGTAACTATAGACACATGAAATCACTATACACACATGAAGTCACTTTAGACACATGAAGTCACTATAGACACGAGAAGTCACTATAGACACGTGAAGTCACTATAGACACATGAAGTCACTATAGGCACATGAAGTAACTTAAAACACACGAAGTCACCATAGACACATGAATAAACTAAAAACACATGAAGTCACTATAGACACACGAATTAACTAAAAACACATGAAGTCACTATAGACACATGAAGTCACTATACACACACGAAGTCACTATAGACACACGAAGAAACTAAAGACACATGAAATAACTATAGACACGTGAAGTCACTATAGACACGTGAAGTCACTTTAGACACACGAAGTCACTATCGACACATGAAGTAACTATAGACACACGAAGTCACTATAGACACATGAAGAAACTATAGACACACGAAGTCACTATAGACACATGAAGTAACTATAGACACACGAAGTCACTATAGACACATGAAGTAACTATAGACACACGAAGTCAATATAGACACATGAAGTAACTATAGACACACGAAGTCACTATAGACTCATGAAGTAACTATAGACACACGAAGTCACTATAGACACACGAAGTCACTATAGACACATGAAGTCACTATAGACACATGAAGTCACTATAGACACATGAAGTCACTATAGACACATAAAGTCACTATAGACACACGAAGTCACTATAGACACATGAAGTCACTATAGACACATGAAGTCACTATAGACACATGAAGTCACTATAGACACGTGAAGTCACTTTAGACACGTGAAGTCACTATATACACATAAAGTCACTATCGACACGTGAAGTCACTATAGACACATGAAGTAACTATAGACACACGAAGTCACTATAGACACATGAAGTAACTATAGACACACGAAGTCAATATAGACACATGAAGTAACTATAGACACACGAAGTCACTATAGACTCATGAAGTAACTATAGACACACGAAGTCACTATAGACACACGAAGTCACTATAGACACATGAAGTCACTATAGACACATGAAGTAACTATAGACACATAAAGTCACTATAGACACACGAAGTCACTATAGACACATGAAGTCACTATAGACACATGAAGTCACTATAGACACATGAAGTCACTATAGACACATGAAGTCACTTTAGACACGTGAAGTCACTATAGACACATAAAGTCACTATCGACACGTGAAGTCACTATAGACACGTGAAGTCACTATAAACACATGAAGTCACTATAGACACATGAAGTCACTATAGACACATGAAGTCACTACAGACACATGAAGTCACTATAGACACGTGAAGTCACTATAGACACATGAAGTCACTATAGACACGTGAAGTCACTATAGACACATGAAGTCACTATAGACACATGAAGTCACTACAGACACATGAAGTCACTATAGACACACGAAGTAACCATAGACACGTGAAGTAACTTAAAACACGTGAAGTAACTATAGACACACGAACTAACCATAGACACATGGAGTCACTATAGACACACGAAGTAACCATAGACACGCGAAGTAACTTAAGACACGTGAAGTAACCATAGACACATGAAGTAACCATAGACACATGAAGTCACTAAAGACACATAAAGTAACCATAGAGACATGAAGTCACTATAGACACATTAAGTAACTATAGACACATGAAGTCACTATAGACACATGAAGTAACTATAGACACATGAAGTAACCATAGACACACGAAGTAACCATAGACACAAGAAGTCACTTTAGACACATGAAGTAACTATAAACACACGAAGTAACCATAGACACGTGAAGTAACTTAAAACACGTGAAGTAACTTAAAACACGTGAATTAACTTAAAACACGTGAAGTAACTATAGACACACGATGTAACCATAGACACATGAAGTAACCATAGACACATGAAGTAATTATATACACATGAAGTCACTATAGACACATGAAGTAACTATAGACACGTGAAGTAACTATAGACACGTGAAGTAACTATAGACACATGAAGTCACTATAGACACATGAAGTAACTATAGACACGTGAAGTCACTATAGACAAATTTAATAACTAAATACACATTAAAATTCAATAGACGTAAAAGTGTTTTGCTCTGAAACGTGTTGTAATGTAAAATTAGCATATGGGAATCCATCGCTTAATTATAAGTCTGCTACAAACTGGTAAAGTCCATCATTAGTTACTGAACTGAACAGAGACCTTATAGTTCTCTTCTCGCTTATCTCTACATATCGATTACATATTCTCTGGACATAGTATATGTAGTTTAGTATAGTCTTAAATTACACGTTCCGTTATCGAGTACTTCTGATGTGACCTATCAATACATAGTATGATATATACCCAGTTGCTTCTTACTCGACCTATTTGACATGTTGACTTCCAGGTTGTAAGTCTAAGTGACCATGCTAATTAAGGAGTTGGTGGTGGGGGAGTATTCGTCCGATTTTATCGTGTCTCTGTTGAGACATCTTTAATATTTCAATTGTCAGCAATATACATCCAATTTTAGCAATTACTTCTACCATTTAATGCGGATTGGGGGTGGCCAGAACCAGTCCCTGTTTTCTCACTAGTTTCCCCGTTGGTATTTACTTGTGAATTACATCTAGTCTATTCACTGGATGTCTGACCAAAATTACCTGAATTGACGAAAAGGTGTAATAAGGTCAGGTCAATTAGGGGTTGAATGAGCTGGTCACCTGTCTACCTGCCGTGTACTGGTCAATGTTATCGAATCCTGGCCAGAGGGCTGACCATCACACACAGGCCAGCTGGCCCTTGCGGCGACCTGACAATTGACAATTAGCAGATGAAATAATGATTATGTAGAAATTGACTAGGTCAACAGGCCGTGTGTGTGTTTCTTATATCCCACTAACTATACACACATAAGAAAGATTTAATGGCTCAAAAAGAGACCCGTAATAGTTCTCTTCTCAAAACAAATATGACAACAAAACGCCCGCCTGCTTCGGTCTAAATCACTAATATAATACACGAGTACCACCTTCGTGCCACATTCGTTATCGACGTACTGTCTTTTTATCAACGTGTTGTCATAGTGAACTGTTGTCGTACGAAACTTACCAAACTGTTGTTATATGAATTATCTTGTTTGTTGGTAATACATGTGATTTCTACCAATCTCGGCAATGACACTGACAATTGTTTATTCTCGTAAACAGTACAGTGCAGAGAATAAGAACATGGTAAAACAGGTTGGACATCAGTTTGTGGATTAATTATCTCATTTATATCAATGATAAATTTAGCCAATGAAATAAGTTCATTTTTAGTTACGTAATTGAATAATGTATGAAATTTAAATGTATGTGGTCTTTCATAATAATATCTAGACATATATTTCCGTCTGCTATTGAGTATAAGTTGCTGATCACAGTTAAATAAATAATGGAATTGGTCGCCTATTTCTCTTAAATTATATAAAGTGCATATTCTATGTTCCCGTGGTATATTAGACCATATAACACTTTCGATTGGTATTTTTGTTTTACCCATTCTAAATTTACAATACGCTTTGGCTAATTTGGGAGGTAGTTCTAGTAAATAATTCTCTAAACAAAGTTCAGTCCTGTAATTTCTAAAATTGATTCCTTTCGAAGAAGTAAAAATTTCATTTCTCCAGTTTGCTAAAAAATGCCTTAAGTTTATAAAATATTGTACTCTTCAGCCAATTTGTACTTGGAAACTCTTGACTGTTAGATATATAAAATAATCTACATTCTTCAAATATATTTTTCACATATTTCAACCAAGACGATAAAAAATGCCTTAAGTTTATAAAATATTGTACTCTTCAGCCAATTTGTACTTGGAAACTCTTGACTGTTAGATATATAAAATAATCTACATTCTTCAAATATATTTTTCACATATTTCAACCAAGACGAGTTATAATATGATAGTTTGCTGCTCAACTTATTCTGATTATTTTTTGTCAATTTAGCCTAAAATCCAATCATTCTGACTTTAAAATTAATATCAAGTGGAAACCGTCCAAGTTCTCAATATATCATAAAATTGGGCGTAGACGTTTTAACATTTAGAATATGTTTACAAAATTTCAGGTGCAAACGTTCAATAAGTTTATAGTTACAGAAACTCCAAACTTCACATCCATATAAAACAAAAGGTTTGACAGCTTTATCAAATATGTCAAGTTGACAATCTATAGACAAATTATGATCTCTACATTTAGCAATAGCACCATACATTGCTTTAACCCACTTTTTTATATAGCTGTTTGATATTAAATTGTGTTAAATTGTGTTAAACCAGTTTGGGTAAAATAAACCCCAAGATACTTAAATTCTTTGGTTATTTTTATAAGATTATTTTCACCGTATGTAAAATTCAAATCATTAGGAATTCTTGTCCTTCCAAAAATCATTACTTTGGTTTTGCTGGTATTTACTTTAAGATGCCAAAGTTTAGAATGCAAATCATCAGCATTTTCTGATAGTAAAATAGTGTCATCAGCATATAACATACCATTTAAAATATATATTTAATTCTTGTTCTAATTTGTCACAAACAAACCTTTACAATCATCTTAATAAAATCTTCTAAATCGTTAAGAAAAAGTGAAAATATAAACGGAGATAGGTTATCGCCTTGACGGACACCGGATGTAGACAAAAATACATTTGATAATACACCATCTTTACTTACTTTGGCCTTGATACCATTGTACATATTTTTAATAATCCGAAAACATTTGCCATCTATGTTATTTATCAAATGTTTATTCCAAAGACCAATCCGCCATACACTACCAAATGCCTTACACGCCTCAAATTACGTCACGTTAACAGGTTATGGCGAGCTAAGTCGGATTTTGATTGGTTTTACGACTGACGGAAAATACTTTTATTTTTATTATGTGAACCGCTTAGAGAAAGCTATGTTACTGTGACATAACGGTCTATCAAACTTCGAATTATAATATATCTAACGACTGTATATCCCGATATATATCAAGTTACATTATTATCTAACGTACTGTATATAGTCATATATACCTAACGTACTCAATATCCTTTTACATATATTCAACGTGTTATATGTCCTTATACAGTGTGTGCATATATATAACGTGTAATATATCCTTTTATATATATCTAACGTGTTATATATCCTTTTATATATATCTAATGTGTTGTATATCCTTTTATATATATCTAAAGTGTTGTATATCCTTTTATATATATCTAACGTGTTGTATATCCTTTTATATATATCTAACGTGTTGTATATCCTTTTATATATATCGAACGTGTTATATATCCTTTTATATATATCTAACGTGTTATATATCCTTATATATATCTAACGTGTTGTATATCCTTTTATATATATCTAACGTGTTATATATCCTTATATATATCTAACGTGTTATATATCTTTTTGTATATATCCAACGTGTTATATATCCTTTTATATATATATCTAACGTGTTATATATCATTATATATATATCTAATATCTAACGTGTTATATATCCTTTTATATATATATCTAACGTGTTATATATATCTAATGTGTTGTATATCCTTTTATATATATCTAACGTGTTATATATCCTTTTATATATATATCTAACGTGTTATATATCCTTTTATATATATATCTAACGTGTTATATATATCTAATGTGTTGTATATCATTTTATATAAATCTAACGTGTTATATATATCTAATGTGTTGTATATCCTTTTATATATATCTAACGTGTTATATATCCTTTTATATATATCTAACGTGTTATATATCCTTTTATATATATCTAACGTGTTATATATCCTTTTATATATATCTAATATCTAACGTGTTATATATCCTTTTATATATATCTAACGTGTTGTATATCATTTTATATATATCTAACGTGTTATATATATCTAATGTGTTGTATATCCTTTTATATATATCTAACGTGTTATATATCCTTTTATATATATCTAACGTGTTATATATCCTTTTATATATATATCTAACGTGTTATATATCCTTTTATATATATCTAACGTGTTATATATCCTTTTATATATATCTAACGTGTTATATATCCTTTTATATATATCTAACGTGTTATATATCCTTTTATATAAATCTATGGTGTTGTATATCCTTTTATATATATATCTAACGTGTTATATATCCTTTTATATATATATCTAACGTGTTATGTATATATAATGTGTTGTATATCCTTTTATATATATCTAACGTTTTATATATATATAACGTGTTGTATATCATTTTATATATATCTAACGTGTTATATATCCTTTTATATATATCTAACGTGTTATATATCCTTTTATATAAATCTATGGTGTTGTATATCCTTTTATATATATATCTAACGTGTTATATATCCTTTTATATATATCTAACGTGTTATATATCCTTTTATATATATATCTAACGTGTTATGTATATATAACGTGTTGTATATCATTTTATATATATCTAACGTTTTATGTATCCTTTTATATATATCTAGCGTGTTGTATATCCTTTTATATATATCTAATGTGTTGTATATCCTTGTATATATATCTAACGTGTTGTATATCATTTTATATATATATCTAACGTGTTGTATATCCTTTTATATATATCTAACGTGTTATATATCCTTTTATATATATCTAACGTGTTGTATATCCTTTTATATATATCTAACGTGTTATATCCTTTTATATATATCTAACGTGTTATATCCTTTTATATATATATCTAACGTGTTATATATATCTAATGCGTTGTATATCATTTTATATATATCTAACGTGTTATATATCCTTTTATATATATCTAACGTGTTATATATATCTAATGTGTTGTATATCCTTTTATATATATCTAACGTGTTATATATATTTCATTTTATATATATCTAACGTGTTATATATCCTTTTATATATATCTAACGTGTTGTATATCCTTTTATATATATCTAACGTGTTGTATATCCTTTTATATATATCTAATGTGTTGTATATCCTTTTATATATATCTAACGTGTTATATATCATTTTATATATATCTAACGTGTTATATATCCTTTTATATATATCTAACGTGTTGTATATCATTTTATATATATCTAACGTGTTATATATCCTTTCATCTATATATCTAACGTGTTATATATATCTAATGTGTTGTATATCCTTGTATATATATCTAACGTGTTATATATCCTTTTATATATATATCTAACGTGTTATATATCCTTTTATATATATCTAAGGTGTTGTCTATCCTTTTATATATATCTAATGTGTTGTATATCATTTTATATATATCTAATGTGTTGTATATCCTTTTATATATATCTAATGTGTTGTATATCCTTTTATATATATCTAACGTGTTATATATCCTTTTATATATATCTAACGTGTTATATATCCTTTTATATATATATCTAACGTGTTATATATCCTTTTATATATATATCTAACGTGTTATATATATCTAATGCGTTGTATATCATTTTATATATATATAACGTGTTATATATCCTTTTATATATATATATCTAACGTGTTATATATCCTTTTATATATATATCTAACGTGTTATATATCCCTTTATATATATATCTAACGTGTTATATATCCTTTTATATATATATCTAACGTGTTATATATATCTAATGTGTTGTATATCCTTTTATATATATATCTAACGTGATATATATATCTAATGTGTTGTATATCCTTTTATATATATATCTAACGTGTTATATATATCTAACGTGTTATATATCCTTTTATATATATATCTAACGTGATATATATATCTAATGTGTTGTATATCCTTTTATATATATATCTAACGTGTTATATATCCTTTTATATATATATCTAACGTGTTATATATATCTAACGTGTTATATATCCCTTTATATATATATCTAACGTGTTATATATCCTTTTATATATATCTAACGTGTTGTATATCATTTTATATATATCTAACGTTTTATGTATCCTTTTATATATATCTAACGTGTTATAAATCCTTTTATATATATATCTAACGTGTTATATATATCTAATGTGTTATAAATCCTTTTATATATATCTAACGTGTTGTATATCATTTTATATATATCTAACGTTTTATGTATCCTTTTATATATATCTAACGTGTTATAAATCCTTTTATATATATATCTAACGTGTTATATATATCTAATGTGTTATAAATCCTTTTATATATATCTAACGTTTTATGTATATATAACGTGTTGTATATCATTTTATATATATCTAACGTTTTATGTATCCTTTTATATATATCTAACGTGTTATAAATCCTTTTATATATATATCTAACGTGTTATATATCCTTTTATATATATATCTAACGTGTTATATATATCTAACGTGTTATAAATCCTTTTATATATATCTAACGTGTTGTATATCATTTTATATATATCTAACGTTTTATGTATCCTTTTATATATATCTAACGTGTTATATATCCTTTTATATATATATCTAACGTGTTATATATCCTTTTATATATATATCTAATGTTTTATATATCCTTTTATATATATATCTAACGTGTTATATATCCTTTTATATATATCTAATGTGTTGTATATCATTTTATATATATCTAACGTGTTATATATCCTTTTATATATATATCTAACGTGTTATATATATCTTACGTGTTATATATCCTTTTATATATATATCTAACGTGTTATATATATCTAATGTGTTATAAATCCTTTTATATATATCTAACGTGTTATATATCCTTTTATATATATATCTAACGTGTTATAAATCCTTTTATATATATATCTAACGTGTTATATATCCTTTTATGTATATCTAAAGTATTGTATATCATTTTATATATATCTAACGTTTTATGTATGCTTTTATATATATCTAACGTGTTATATCATTTTATATATATCTAATGTGTTATATATCCTTTTATATATATATCTAATGTTTTATATATATATCTAATGCGTTGTATATCCTTTTATATATATCTAACGTGTTATATATCATTTTATATATATCTAACGTTTTACATTTGTATATATCCTTTTATATATATCTAACGTGTTGTATATCCTTTTATATATATCTAATGTGTTGTATATCATTTTATATATATCTAACGTGTTATATATCCTTTTATATATATCTAACGTGCTGTATATCATTTTATATAAATCTAACGTGTTATATATATTTAATGTGTTGTATATCCTTTTATTTATATCTAACGTGTTGTATATCCTTTTATATATATCTAAACGTTGTCGGACTGGTGATCACACATCGCGTCCGAGTGGGGAATCGAACCTCATTCTGGTGAGTGGATTTCCACAGCGGCACCTAACTCCCATATGTAATATTGTATCCCGTCGGAAAAATGTACATGTTTCATATTCATTGTTGGCGTAAAGATAATTCTAGTTTGGTGACGAGGTACAGTGTCTCCTATATCGTACACGGAAAACTAAAACCGAAACCTACGATTAAAGTTTCCAAGCCTAAACAGGAAGTATGCTAACTGTTTAAATTACCCGGATTTTTTAAACCTGGGCATTGACTAGTTTTAGTGACCGAAATAAAAAAGGCATTGACTGGCTTCAGTGGCCTAAATATTAAACTCCGATATACATTATTACCTCACAAGGAAGAAAATAGACAAAAGAAAAAGAAGAAAAAAACTAGTACCAAGTCGTGGCGTCCGTCATCCATCTGTTGGCAGCTTTCTTATTGAAATAAGAACGATTGACTGTGATAGTTTTCCTAAACGAGTTAAAGAAATACCGTGTGCTTCTTGAGGGTAATGCGAAACAAACGAAAACTCTAGGACAGCTAGGTATGATATAAACGATAGTCTCCAGAGTATGATGGGTGGGTTACGTTGGTTGTGGTCGAGGTTTCAGCTACAAAATGAGACTGGAAATGGCGACCTTATATTGATAAAGCCAGAAATATTCCGTGGTCTTAGTCCCCGTGTCATATTTCGGAAATGGCAAAGAAATGTATTTTCGTTCATACGATTGGCATCGTGGTCCGGCCTTCATTCCACAAACCAGATTGGCCCCAGGCTCATGCCCCTCAGTGCCAACGGTACTTTTTTTTTTCAGGAGTAAATATAAACCACCCAACAATTTAATATGTAAATAATACACCTAAATACATATTGTTAAGTGTAAAGGAATAATTAGGGGGTACTTGGCCCCTCGGTATTCAATTCTAGCGCTCAAATGAAGTCTCAGGTCGCTACTGCTATAACATTCTGAGAGAACATACAACTGATGGTATTTTAACCCGCCCTGATCACTATAGCTAATACATTGTGATATATAATATTTGTATTCACTTAAACATTGATGTCAATATTTATTAGTTTCATAGCAGTAAGAATAAAGAAAGTTTTTGCAAACTGTATGAATCTGTTGTAAAAGCGTTCACACATTTTTGATACCCTATGGAACTAAAGGATATTGATATCAATACTTATAATTCATTTCTGAAACTGTATTTGAAATCTAAAACACTCTTTATATACAATCTTAGTAAATTACTTATTTGATAAGGGATTCTTCTGAACAATAGTGCCGTCTTGACTTCCCAATGAAAACTGTACGATTCTGTGTGGAATTATCTCTCTATTCTTACCGCTATGAAACTAAAAAATATTGACATCAATGTTTAAGTGGATGCAATTTTTTTTAAATATCATTTAAGAACCAATGAACGTCACATGAATGTTATGCATTACGTCACATTGGATTTCTGTTATGATAACGTAGAAGTCATTATCACACACAACTGTCAGAGTGAAATGTTTTAACGAACATAACACAAAGCACCAGTGGTTTGAGGACATTGTATCCATCAGTTAGCCTAGGCAGTCATGCAGCTTCCGTCGGTCTTCTGCCCTAAACCGTTCCTCTACAAGATACTCCTTCAGAATGCCTGCTCAGAAGTCAATGAAGTTTCTTTTGGACCATGTCGATGTTGTGTTTCTTTTGGACCATGTCGATGTTGTGTTTCCTTTGGACCATGTCGATGTTGTGTTTCTTTTGGACCATGTCGATGTTGTGTTTCTTTTGGACCATGTCGATGTTGTATCCAACGTAATCAATTCGTTTTAAAATGTTACTCCTTTATTACACACGGGAACATTCTATCGCGAGTTTCCGAGGACACTTCCATATCACACTACTGTATCTGTAACTGACAAACTTTACGTCTCTGCTAAAATGTTTATAACATATCGCTTCATTTATAGGCAAAACTGCATTTTTTCAACGCGAGACACATTTTTAAACGTCATCGGCACGTTCAAGAAGACGGCGTTTTCACATGAAATTATGTCAAACAGTCATTGATATTTCTACTGAGTGTGGTACAACTACTTGTTAGCGAGTGTCAGTGTGGTAGTAACAGTGTCGGTCTGTACGTCAATGTGAGACCTACTGAGTGTGGTACAGGACACAATCTACCAGGTAGAGACAGTGTCGGTCTGTACGTCAATGTGAGACCTACTGAGTGTGGTACAGGACACAATCTACCAGGTAGAGACAGTGTCGGTCTGTACGTCAATGTGAGACCTACTGAGTGTGGTACACAATCTACCAGGTAGTGACAGTGTCGGTCTGTACGTCAATGTGAGACCTACTGAGTGTGGTACAGGACATAATCTACCAGGTGGCGACAGTGTCGGTCTGTACGTCAATGTGAGACCTACTGAGTGTGGTACAGGACACAATCTACCAGGTAGAGACAGTGTCGGTCTGTACGTCAATGTGAGACCTACTGAGTGTGGTACACAATCTACCAGGTAGTGACAGTGTCGGTCTGTACGTCAATGTGAGACCTACTGAGTGTGGTACACAATCTACCAGGTAGAGACAGTGTCGGTCTGTACGTCAATGTGAGACCTACTGAGTGTGGTACACAATCTACCAGGTAGTGACAGTGTCGGTCTGTACGTCAATGTGAGACCTACTGAGTGTGGTACAGGACACAATCTACCAGGTAGAGACAGTGTCGGTCTGTACGTCAATGTGAGACCTACTGAGTGTGGTACAGGACACAATCTACCAGGTAGTGACAGTGTCGGTCTGTACGTCAATGTGAGACCTACTGAGTGTGGTACAGGACACAATCTACCAGGTAGAGACAGTGTCGGTCTGTACGTCAATGTGAGACCTACTGAGTGTGGTACAGGACACAATCTACCAGGTAGTGACAGTGTCGGTCTGTACGTCAATGTGAGACCTACTGAGTGTGGTACACAATCTACCAGGTAGAGACAGTGTCGGTCTGTACGTCAATGTGAGACCTACTGAGTGTGGTACAGGACACAATCTACCAGGTAGTGACAGTGTCGGTCTGTACGTCAATGTGAGACCTACTGAGTGTGGTACAGGACACAATCTACCAGGTAGTGACAGTGTCGGTCTGTACGTCAATGTGAGACCTACTGAGTGTGGTACACAATCTACCAGGTAGAGACAGTGTCGGTCTGTACGTCAATGTGAGACCTACTGAGTGTGGTACACAATCTACCAGGTAGTGACAGTGTCGGTCTGTACGTCAATGTGAGACCTACTGAGTGTGGTACACAATCTACCAGGTAGAGACAGTGTCGGTCTGTACGTCAATGTGAGACCTACTGAGTGTGGTACAGGACACAATCTACCAGGTAGAGACAGTGTCGGTCTGTACGTCAATGTGAGACCTACTGAGTGTGGTACACAATCTACCAGGTAGAGACAGTGTCGGTCTGTACGTCAATGTGAGACCTACTGAGTGTGGTACAGGACACAATCTACCAGGTAGTGACAGTGTCGGTCTGTACGTCAATGTGAGACCTACTGAGTGTGGTACAGGACACAATCTACCAGGTAGTGACAGTGTCGGTCTGTACGTCAATGTGAGACCTACTGAGTGTGGTACACAATCTACCAGGTAGAGACAGTGTCGGTCTGTACGTCAATGTGAGACCTACTGAGTGTGGTACACAATCTACCAGGTAGAGACAGTGTCGGTCTGTACGTCAATGTGAGATCTACTGAGTGTGGTACACAATCTACCAGGTAGCGACAGTGTCGGTCTGTTCGTCAATGTGAGACCTACTGAGTGTGGTACACAATCTACCAGGTAGAGACAGTGTCGGTCTGTACGTCAATGTGAGACCTACTGAGTGTGGTACACAATCTACCAGGTAGAGACAATGTCGGTCTGTACGTCAATGTGAGACCTACTGAGTGTGGTACACAATCTACCAGGTAGAGACAGTGTCGGTCTGTACGTCAATGTGAGACCTACTGAGTGTGGTACAGGACACAATCTACCAGGTAGTGACAGTGTCGGTCTGTACGTCAATGTGAGACTTATTGAGTGTGGTACACAATCTACCAGGTAGAGACAGTGTCGGTCTGTACGTCAATGTGAGACCTACTGAGTGTGGTACACAATCTACCAGGTAGCGACAGTGTCGGTCTGTACGTCAATGTGAGACTTATTGAGTGTGGTACACAATCTACCAGGTAGTGACAGTGTCGGTCTGTACGTCAATGTGAGACTTATTGAGTGTGGTACACAATCTACCAGGTAGAGACAGTGTCGGTCTGTACGTCAATGTGAGACCTACTGAGTGTGGTACACAATCTACCAGGTAGAGACAGTGTCGGTCTGTACGTCCGTCAATGTGAGACCTACTGAGTGTGGTACAGGACACAATCTACCAGGTAGCGACAGTGTCGGTCTGTACGTCAATGTGATACCTACTGAGTGTGGTACACAATCTACCAGGTAGTGACAGTGTCGGTCTGTACGTCAATGTGAGACCTACTGAGTGTGGTACACAATCTACCAGGTAGCGACAGTGTCGGTCTGTACGTCAATGTGAGACCTACTGAGTGTGGTACACAATCTACCAGGTAGTGACAGTGTCGGTCTGTACGTCAATGTGAGACCTACTGAGTGTGGTACACAATCTACCAGGTAGAGACAGTGTCGGTCTGTACGTCAATGTGAGACCTACTGAGTGTGGTACACAATCTACCAGGTAGAGACAGTGTCGGTCTGTACGTCAATGTGAGACCTACTGAGTGTGGTACAGGACACAATCTACCAGGTAGTGACAGTGTCGGTCTGTACGTCAATGTGAGACCTACTGAGTGTGGTACACAATCTACCAGATAGTGACAGTGTCGGTCTGTACGTCAATGTGAGACCTACTGAGTGTGGTACAGGACACAATCTACCAGGTAGAGACAATGTCGGTCTGTACGTCAATGTGAGACCTACTGAGTGTGGTACAGGACACAATCTACCAGGTAGAGACAGTGTCGGTCTGTACGTCAATGTGAGACCTACTGAGTGTGGTACACAATCTACCAGGTAGAGACAGTGTCGGTCTGTACGTCAATGTGAGACCTACTGAGTGTGGTACAGGACACAATCTACCAGGTAGAGACAGTGTCGGTCTGTACGTCAATGTGAGACCTACTGAGTGTGGTACACAATCTACCAGGTAGTGACAGTGTCGGTCTGTACGTCAATGTGAGACCTACTGAGTGTGGTACAGGACACAATCTACCAGGTAGAGACAGTGTCGGTCTGTACGTCAATGTGAGACCTACTGAGTGTGGTACACAATCTACCAGGTAGAGACAGTGTCGGTCTGTACGTCAATGTGAGACCTACTGGGTGTGGTACAGGACACAATCTACCAGGTAGAGACAGTGTCGGTCTGTACGTCAATGTGAGACCTACTGAGTGTGGTACACAATCTACCAGGTAGTGACAGTGTCGGTCTGTACGTCAATGTGAGACCTACTGAGTGTGGTACACAATCTACCAGGTAGAGACAGTGTCGGTCTGTACGTCAATGTGAGACCTACTGAGTGTGGTACACAATCTACCAGGTAGCGACAGTGTCGGTCTGTACGTCAATGTGAGACCTACTGAGTGTGGTACAGGACACACTCTACCAGGTAGAGACAGTGTCGGTCTGTACGTCAATGTGAGACCTACTAAGTGTGGTACACAATCTACCAGGTAGAGACAGTGTCGGTCTGTACGTCAATGTGAGACCTACTGAGTGTGGTACACAATCTACCAGGTAGAGACAGTGTCGGTCTGTACGTCAATGTGAGACCTACTGAGTGTGGTACACAATCTACCAGGTAGAGACAGTGTCGGTCTGTACGTCAATGTGAGACCTACTGAGTGTGGTACACAATCTACCAGGTAGAGACAGTGTCGGTCTGTACGTCAATGTGAGACCTACTGAGTGTGGTACACAATCTACCAGGTAGAGACAATGTCGGTCTGTACGTCAAAGTGAGACCTACTGAGTGTGGTACAGGACACAATCTACCAGGTAGCGACAGTGTCGTACTGTACGTCAAAGTGAGACCTATTAAGTCCTTGTATTGTATAATATAAGGTTGTATAGGCTATGTGTACCACAAACGACTTCAGTCAAGTACTTCTGTCAAGTATCTCATATTACCGGGAAATGTTGACTGTGCATAATTCAAGTACTTCTTTCAAGTATGCTTTGTTAACTTCCGGGAAATGTTGTCGAAACCTTATGCTATTTTAAACTCAATACCTGTCATAATTCTTCCTTTAATTTGAATTGTCTGTATATGCTGTACCCGAATAAATGTCTGCGTCCCATATACATGTATATATACAACCGTGCTCGTGGACTGGCCCCTGGGCCTAACTTCACCCTAGGGATCTAGTCCTTTGGCTATAAGAAGGACATTCGTGTGATCCCCATCCAATATATCAATACAATCACGGTCGGTGGGTCCTGTTCCACCCTTCGTGACGTCGATCCCTGGCCATAACCTGAAAACGGCACGTGAGATCCCCACTCTGTAGTCATATAATTATTATGAACAACTTATAGGCATGAGAAGACAAAAGCGTTCTAAACAATATGATGATAGTTACCAGGAACCAAGGGACGGATATTATCATGCTATCTGGATTTGCAACCGGATTCGGTCCCTCCCATTTAATCTCGATTGGCCACGGAGTCTGGTTCTACCCATTTATTAGTCCTTGTTCACAAGACCTACATGATCCTTGGAGGCCTTTTCCATTAATACAGGATCCTTGTATTATTTGAACGCGTATCTTGCATTTCAACAAATACTGCTAAAAGTTTCCTAGGAACCATGTACTTTATTAATGATAGATTGATATAGAAGGGAAGAAGAGGTGGGGGTATTTGGCCACGTCGGTTGCTAAGTATTCAGATAAGCACTACTTTGCATGTAAGCCCCTTGTTGAACGTCATTGTACTGTAAACCCCCTGTTGAACGTCATTGTACTGTAAACCCCTTGTTGAACGTCATTATACACTGTAAGCTCCTTTTTGAATGTAATTGTACACAGTAAGCCCCTTGTTGAACGTCATTGTACTGTAAACCCCCTGTTGAACGTCATTGTACACTGTAAGCCCCTTATTGAACGTCATTGTACACTGTAAGCTACTTGTTGAACGTCTCTGTACACTGTAAGCCCTTGTTGAACCTCATTGTACACTGTAAGCCCTTTGTTGAACGTCATTGTACACTGTAAGCTCCTTGTTGAACGTCATTGTACACTGTAAGCCCCTTGTTGAATGTAATTGTACACTGTAAGCCCCTCGTTGAACGTCATTGTACACTGTAAGCCCCCTGTTGAACGTCACTGTACACTGTAAGCCCCTTGTTGAACGTCTCTGTACACTGTAAGCCCTTGTTTAACCTCATTGTACACTGTAAGCTCTTTGTTGAACGTCATTGTACACTGTAAGCTCCTTGTTGAACCTCATTGTACACTGTAAGCCCTTTGTTGAACGTCACTGTACACTGTAAGCCCCTTGTTGAACGTCATTGTACACTGTAAGCCCCTTGTTGAACGTCACTGTGCACTGTAAGCCCTTGTTGAACCTCATTGTACACTGTAAGCCCCTTGTTGAACGTCATTGTACACTGTAAGCTCCTTGTTGAACGTCATTATACACTGTAAGCCCCTTGGTGAACGTCATTGTACACTGTAAGCCGCTTGTTGAACGTCAGTGTACACTGTAAGCCCCTTGTTGAACGTCATTGTACACTGTAAGCTCCTTGTTGAACGTCATTGTACACTGTAAGCTCCTTGTTGAACGTCATTATACACTGTAAGCCCTTTGTTGAACGTAATTGTACACTGTAAGCCGCTTGTTGAACGTCACTGTACACTGTAAGCCCCTTGTTGAACGTCATTGTACACTGTAAGCTCCTTGTTGAACGTCATTGTACACTGTAAGCTCCTTTTTGAATGTAATTGTACACTGTAAGCCCCTTGTTGAACGTCATTGTACACTGTAAGCCCCTCGTTGAACGTCATTGTACACTGTAAGCCCCTTATTGAACGTCATTGTACACTGTAAGCCCCTTGTTGAAGGTCATTGTACACTGTAAACCCCTTGTTGAACGTCACTGTACACTGTAAGCCCCTTGTTGAACGTCACTGTACACTGTAAGCCCCTTGTTGAACGTCTCTGTACACTGTAAGCCCTTGTTGAACCTCATTGTACACTGTAAGCCCTTTGTTGGACGTCATTGTACACTGTAAGCCCTTTGTTGAACGTCACTGTACACTGTAAGCCCCTTGTTGAACGTCATTGTACACTGTAAGCCCCTTGTTGAACGTCACTGTGCACTGTAAGCCCTTGTTGAACGTCACTGTACACTGTAAGCCCCTTGTTGAACGTCATTGTACACTGTAAGCTCCTTGTTGAACGTCATTGTACACTGTAAGCTCCTTGTTGAACGTCATTATACACTGTAAGCCCCTTGTTGAACGTAATTGTACACTGTAAGCCGCTTGTTGAACGTCATTGTACACTGTAAGCTCCTTGTTGAACGTCATTGTACACTGTAAGCCCTTTGTTGAACGTCATTGTACACTGTAAGCTTGTTGAACCTCATTGTACACTGCAAGCCCTTTGTTGAACCTCATTGTACACTGTAAGCTCCTTGTTGAACGCCATTATACACTGTAAGCCCTTTGTTGAAAGTCATTATACACTGTAAGCCCCTTGTTGAACGTAATTGTATACTGTAAGCCCCTTGTTGAACGTCACTGTACACTGTAAGCCCCTTGTTGAACGTCATTGTGCACTGTAAGCCCCTTGTTGAACGTCATTATACACTGTAAGCCCCTTGTTGAACGTCATTGTGCACTGTAAGCCCCTTGTTGAACGTCAATGTGCACTGTAAGCCCCTGCAGGGCCCTTGGACGTCATTGGACTTGTTGGGCCCTTGTTGGATGTCATTGGACTTGTTGGGCCCTTGTTTTATGTCATTGGACTTGTGGGCCCCTTGTTGTATGTCTTTGGACTTGTTGGGCCCTTGTTGTATGTCTTTGGACTTGTTGGGCCCTTGTTGTATGTCTTTGGACTTGTTGGGCCCTTGTTGTATGGCATTGGACTTGTTGGCCCCTTCTTGCAAGCCATTGGACTTGTTGGCCCCTTCTTGAACGTCATTGGACTTGTTGGGCCATCGCTAAATTTCATTTAATGGTTGGTCCATTGTTGAAGTCATAGGAATTTAGGTCTCATGTTGAACTTCATTGACAAATTGACGTCATTGCCAGTGACATTTTATTCGCAAGGGTCGTAATGTTGTCTGTGATATTAACTGTGTATTCCTATGAAATTAGTGCGGAATTTACATTGATTGTTATAACGAGTCTAATAGCATCCTCAGATTAGGACGATAGCCGAGAGAGACAATGGCTCGTCAATCGTTACAACGCGGCAGCACAGCAACCAAAGAGAGACAATTCCAACATATTGTTCCAGACACATCGATACAGGGATATCTTCAGTTCGATCAGATTTCCTACTACATGTGATCCAAAAAAGTTAAAATAACATTAGTTTCTCTATACATACAGAACCGTTCTGGTATATATCTTGTTTGTAAATCCCTCCTAAACGTTCCGTAAAAACCAACTACGGATGGTATATACACCAATGTCATGTAACGTACAGTGTAATGTATATTATGTTCAGTATAAGGTGTATCATGAACAGTATAAGGTGTATCATGTACAGTATAAGGTGTATTATGTAGAGTGTAAGGTATATTATGTACAGTATAAGGTATAATATGTACAGTGTAAGGTATATTATGTAGAGTGTAAGGTATATTATGTAGAGTGTAAGGTATAATATGTACAGTGTAAGGTATATTATGTACAGTATAAGGTGTATTATGTAGAGTGTAAGGTATATTATGTACAGTGTAAGCTATATTATGTACAGTGTAAGGTATATTATGGACAGTGTAAGCTATATTATGTACAGTGTAAGGTATATAATGTACAGTGTAAGGTATATTATGTACAGTTTAAGGTATATTCTGTACAGTGTAAGGTATAGTATGTACAGTGTAAGGTATATTCTGTACAGTATAAGGTATATTATGTACAGTGTAAGGTATATTATGTACAGTGTAAGGTTCATTATGTACAGTGTAAGGTTCATTATGTACAGTATAAGCTATATAACGTACTGCGTTATATAGATACATTATATATAGTACCAGATTGGTACATTATGCATTGTGTGTAGTGCATGACAGATATATAATGGCGTGTTTAAGTCAAACACCACTAGGAAAAATAGATCTAAATAAAACAATGGCTCCCACAAATAAGGTTATCAACATCGGCCGTGACTGTGCGGCGCTCTCCCAACCATCTTCCTCATTGATTTTCTTGTGACGTCCTGCCCTTCCCACGGGCAAGTCGGGAATGCATGGCCGTCCCTGTTTTTGTTTTTGTTGATGTCATTGTGTAATTATCGCTCGATTGATCAGCCTCCTCGCTCCAGAACGGCAGTCGTCTCTCTTGGTTCAGAAACACAAGCCACTGCAGCAAATATATGCAATATGCAAACGTGACTCTCGGAAAATCGAACGTATTATTAGATAGATGATTGGTTGTCATGGTTTCCCGGTACCACTCGTTGCATTATCATATTAAATGCGGATGAAATTTTCATGAATTACTGAGTCATGTGACTTGGGTATCGCGAAGTTCGCCGAGAAGATCATGGTGGTGTGGTGCAGCAATGGAAGAGACGATCTGACGTTTGGATGTTCTGGTGACGTTTGGACAGTTTGCTGCCGTATTAGAGGACACATCGGTACCATGTTACAGGGGAAATCGGCGACAGGAGGCGCCCCATCCTCCAAAATAGTCACACGCATGTGAAATTCAACAAGCTTTTATGTTGACGATACCGTCGGTGTATTGGAATTTTCTATGAAGGGTAGTTGATGTTGTTTACATAATGCTATGTGAGATTCGCTGTACAATCGCAGTGTCAATATAAGTGTTTTATGCAGTGAAATACTTTGTATATGGTATTATTTTTTTTTGCATCTGACAATGGATTTGATGCGGTTCTAGGAAAGGGGGCGTTTCAATGATGCCCGCCATTATTGTTTTCAAATCCAGCGAAAATGTCCAACTATTTCGCCAAAATGGATAGCTACGGTGGGTCGTGGAAAGTAAGAATGCTAGACTCAATGGAAAGAAACTACTGGAAATGGAAGAAATCTCCCTTCTAAGTAAGCAATGGGGAAGAAAATTCAGTGTATCGGGCGCTATGTGATGGACGGCCTTACCTTGGGTAAGGGGAACTTTGCCCGTGTGGAGTTAGCGACACATGGAGTTACCGCATGCAAGGTATGTGTTCACTATTTCTACAATTGTGTGTTTTATTGTAATGTAGTAAAAGGATGCTAATGGGTATTGTTGCTGATGCTGAGCGACAGGTGCCCGCTACAACAGGCATGTCGGAGCACGGGCGGTCTTCAGTGCGTGACGGTCACGGGTGACGGGTGTCTGCCCGCAGTGGCACCCGTGTCACCAAATACACTACCAAAACACCCCACTTTAAATATTGCATTAGTTAGAGAGCCTTGGTTGCTGAAGATGGAACATTATAATTGCAAATTTTGTACGGCGCAGGATGTGTAGGTTAGTCTGGGCAAGCTCACTACGACAATCCCACACGGCACGCCTCCATGTTTTACCGTCACACAGATACGAAATTATCTTTTACAGCAGTTTCATTTTTAAAGTAGCATTAGAAAATGCGGAACATATCTCATAAATATCATAGATGTACAAAAGCTCCATACAAAATGCAAAACAAACATATCTTGTTTTAAAACCCAGATCTTCTATGGTGATAAGTTGTAAACTAACGTGGCTTTTGTGCCTTTAAATTTAGAATTGATAAAACTACTTACTATGCTCTGCCTTATTCAATATTTGAGAAAAATTACTCTGCTCTGCCTTATTCAATGTTTGAGAACTAATAGGTGCCGTATTTTAGAAATAATAATTAAGAATGTTAAAACTAACTCATGCACTATTTTAAGATGTTTTAACTTATTCTTATTTTGAATTTGAATACTAGCATGTTTTGCCTTATTTAGAAATGGTTTACTAATATATTATGCCTTATTTATAAATGGTTAACTAATCTGTTATGCCTTATTTAGAAATGTTAACTAATATGTTGTGCCTTATTTAGAAATGGTTAACTAATATGTTATGCCTTATTTAGAAATGGTTAACTAATATGTTGTGCCTTATTTAGAAATGGTTAACTAATATGTTATGCCTTATTTAGAAATGGTTAACTAATTTGTTATGCCTTATTTAGAAATGGTTAACTAATATGTTGTGCCTTATTTATAAATGGTTAACTAATATGTTATGCCTTATTTAGAAATGGTTAACTAATATGTTGTGCCTTATTTAGAAATGGTTAACTAATATGTTATGCCTCATTTAGAAATGCTTAACTAATATGTTGTGCCTTATTTAGAAATGGTTAAGTAATATGTTGTGCCTTATCTAGAAATGGTTAACTAATATGTTGTGCCTTATTTAGAAATGGTTAACTAATATGTTATGCCTTATTTAGAAATGGTTAACTAATATGTTGTGCCTTATTTAGAATATGCAAACCAATTTGTTGTGCCTTATTTAGAAATGAGTAACTGATATGTGATGCCTTATTTAGAAATAGTTGACTAACCTTATTTAGACTTTATAAGCTAACATGTTGCACCTTATAAAGAACTTGTCAACCAACATATTGTGCCTTATTCAGACTTTGTATTACTGCACAGTCACTACACATTTACAGAATAGTATTCCAAACATACAAACTATAACACCACATGTTTACAGATATCACAACACATTTACATAATGTTACACCACACATTTACAGAATACTACACCACTACACATTTACATGTTACACCACACATTTACAGAATACTACACCACTACACATTTACATGTTACACCACACATTTACATGTTATACCACACATTCACAGAATACTACACCACACATTTACATGTTACACACACATTTACAGAATACTACACCACACATTTACATAATGTTACACCATAAATTTACATAATGCTACACCACACATTTACAGAATGGTACACCACACATTTACAGAATGGTACAACACACATTTACAGAATGGTACACCACACATTTACAGAATACTACACCACACATTTACAGAATACTACACTACACATTTACATAATGTTACAACACACATTTACATGTTACACCACACATTTACATGTTACACTACACATTTACATGTTACACCACACATTTACAGAATACTACACCACACATTTACATGTTACACCATAAATTTACATAACGCTACACCACACATTTACAGAATACTACACCACACATTTACAGAATACTACACCACATATTTACATAATGTTACACCATAAATTTACATAATACTACACCACACATTTACAGAATACTACACCACACATTTACATGTTACACCACACATTTACATAATGTTACACCATAAATTTACATAATGTTACACCACACATTTACAGAATGTTACACCACACATTTACAGAATACTACACCACACATTTACATGTTACACCACACATTTACATAATGTTACACCATAAATTTACATAATGCTACACCACATATTTACAGAATGGTACAACACACATTTACAGAATGGTACACTACACATTTACATGTTATGCCACACATTTACAGAATACTACACCACACATTTACATAATGTTATACACCACACATTTATAGCATATTACACCTTGGTGTACAAACTAATACACCACACAACAACAGAATATTACAAAACACATTTCTGTTTTTTTTTACATAATATTACACTGTTCATATAGATATTACACTGTTCATATACATAATAGTATTACACTGTTCATATAGATAATATTACACTGTTCATATACATAATAATATTACACTGTTCATATAGATAATATTACACTGTTCATATACATAATAATATTACACTGTTCACATAATAATATTACACTGTTCATATACATAATAATATTACACTGTTCATATATCTGATATTACACTGTTCATATATATGATATTACACTGTTCATATAGATATATTACACTGTCCATATGCTGATAATATGTAGATAATATGTATATATTCATTTATGTAATGCTACACTGTTCATATGTATCATATTAAACAGTTCATATAGATAACATTACAGTTTTTACATAATATAATTCTGTTCATACACATTATAATTCACTGTACACTGATGTTTGACTGTACACTGATGTTTGACTGTACACTGATGTTTCATTGTACACCGATGTTTCACTGTACACTGATGTTTCACCATACGCTGATGTTTCACTGTACACTGATGTTTCATTGTACACTGATGTTTTACTGTACACTGATGTTTCATTGTACACCAATGTTTCACTGTACACTGATGTTTCACCATACTCTGATGTTTCACTGTACACTGATGTTTCATTGTACACTGATGTTTCACTGTACACTAATGTTTTACTGTACACTGATGTTTCATTGTACATTGATGTTTCTTTGTACACCGATGTTTCACTGTATACTGATGTTTCACCATATGCTGATGTTTCACTGTACACTGATGTTTCACTGTACTCTGATGTTTCACATGTACTTTGATGTTTCATTGTACAATGATGTTTCACTGTACACTGATGTTTTACTGTACAATGACATTTCATTGTACATTGATGTTTCATTGTACACTGTTTCACTGTACACTGATGTTTTACTGTACACTAATGTTTTACTGTACACTAATGTTTTACTTTACATTATTTCACTGTACACTGATGTTTAATTGTACACTGATGTTTCATATGTACACTGATGTTTCACTGTACACTGATGTTTCAGGTGTACTCATATGTTTCATTGTACACTGATGTTTCACAGTACACTGATGTTTCACAGTACACTGATGTTTCACTGTACACTGATGTTTCAGGTGTACTCAGATGTTTCATTGTACACTGATGTTTCACTGTACACTGATGTTTCACAGTACACTGATGTTTCACTGTACACTGATGTTTCAGGTGTACTCAGATGTTTCACTGTATACTGATGTTACAGTAGAATATTCATGCTGGGACAATTGATAAAATAAAATAATCTTCTTCCTGTTCCAGACTCATTTTTACATTAATAGATAGGCTTCCTGTTTCAGAATGTATTTCCATATAAGCAATTGATCTTCCTGTTTCAAACCTGTTTTAGAATGTATTTCCATACAATAGTTGACCTTCCTGTTTCAGAAGGCTATCCCATGGACCTGTTTTAACTTCCTGTTTCAGATGAATGTTTCCAAGGAAATTATTTTATTTTCTGTTTCACAAGATATTACCTTACATATTGTAATAAAAACACTTCCTGTTTAAATTGTTTGCATTTTAGTTTGATGCTGGTAATGGGACAAACTATTTAGGTTGTGCTGTTTAAGTATCATTTTAAAAATGCTCAGTGATGTGGAATTTATTATTCTATATACTTAACAACATCAGTGTGTTCATAAATTTTACTTTTTCAAATCATTTTATCTGTGAAAAAAAAGATGGCACTCAAATGGGAGAACCAGCTAAGTAAATTTTGGTTAGTTGGGCAGACCAAATCAGCCTCGTTTCATTTAAAATTATTTCTTCCAATGGGTGATGTAAACAGGCTTTTCATTGGTTAATAATCATGTAGCAATGAAAAAAACACACCAGCATCTATGCTCTTTTTTTCTTGTATGAAACATTGTGAAGGTAATCACTTTATAAGAAACTTCAGGATATTTCTGTTACATGAAACATGAGGTATTTTGGTTGTATGCAAGATGAGAGTATTTCTGTTGTATGCAAGATGAGGGTATTTCTGTTGTATGCAAGATGAGGGTATTTCTGTTGTATGCAACACGAAGGTATTTCTGAAGGTATTTCTGTTGTATGCAAGATGAGGGTATTTCTGTTGTATGCAACACGAAGGTATTTCTGAAGGTATTTCTGTTGTATGCAAGATGAGGGTATTTCTGTTGTATGCAACACGAAGGTATTTCTGAAGGTATTTCTGTTGTATGCAAGATGAGGGTATTTCTGTTGGATGCAATATGAAGGTATTTCTGAAGGTATTTCTGTTTTATGCAAGATGAGGGTATTTCTGTTGTATGCAACACGAAGGTATTTCTGAAGGTATTTCTGTTTTATGCAAGATGAGGGTATTTCTGTTGTATGCAAGATGAGGGTATTTCTGTTGCATGCAAGATGAGGGTATTTCTGTTGTATGCAAGATGAGGGTATTTCTGTTGTGTGCAAGATGAGGGTATTTCTGTTGTATGCAAGATGAGGGAATTTCTGTTGTATGCAACACGAAGGTATTTCTGAAGGTATTTCTGTTTTATGCAAGATGAAGGTATTTCTGTTGTATGCAACACGAAGGTATTTCTGAAGGTATTTCTGTTTTTTGCAAGATGAGGGTATTTCTGTTGTATGCAAGATGAGGGTATTTCTGTTGTATGCAAGATGAGGGTATTTCTGTTGTATGCAACATGAAGGTATTTCTGAAGGTATTTCTGTTTAATGCAAGATGAGGGTATTTCTGTTGTATGCAAGATGAGGGTATTTCTGTTGTATGCAACACGAAGGCTTACCTCTTGCTTCCCAGTATTTTAGATATTAGATAGAGGGATGTATTCACATTTATTGCTAGAATATACTATTAGTTAAGAGAGGGTTATTGGTGAAATGAAAGCTACTAGAATGTAATTTTAGTTAAGAGAGGGTTGTTGGTGAAATGAAAGATACTAGAATGTAATATTAGTTAAGAGAGGGTTGGTGGTGAAATGAAATCATTAATTAACAGATGTTTGCATGTTCAAAAGAACAATCCAATTTTAATGATTGGATTATCGAGGTCACTGTGCCTTCTAGGCACTCAGGTAGAAATAAAAGCATCATCTGTCATATTTTGATGTAAATTTTTTGTAACATTTTTTTGCCATCCATATATTTTCAAGCATAATACATACTTGGTAGATATCTAACAATCCTTAAATGCCCAGTGAGGTGTCTGTCGAGCATAACCATACAACAATTGCTTTGATGTTTGAAAACATTTGTTGTGGACAGAGCCTGAAGAGGATAGAAAATTAATTTAATTAGTTGATCATTGTACAAAGCTCTGTCGAATCACATGGTTTGTTTGGAGGTACATTACCTCAGGCATTTTGTGTGAAACTGTTACAAAATCAATTACTCTGGAAAACCACAACAATGTGTAAATATAAACAGTGACATATAAATACACAAAGTGATGTATAAATGTATACAGTGATGTATTAATGTACACAGTGATGTATTAATGTACACATTTACGTTTAAATGTACACAGTGACATAATAATTTACAAAGTGATGTATTAATGTACAAAGATATGTATAAATGTACAAAGTGATGTATTAATGTACACTGATGTATTAATGTACAAAGTGGTGTGTAAATGTACAAAGTGATGTATAAATGTACACAGTGATGTATTAATGTACACAGTGATTTATTAATGTACACAGTGATGTATTAATGTACAAAGTGATTTATTAATGTACACTGATGTATTAATGTACAAAGTGATGTATTAATGTACACAGTGATGTATTAATGTACACAGTGATGTATTAATGTACAAAGTGATGTAAAATGTACAAAGTGATGTGTAAATGTACAGAGTGATGTATTAATGTACACAGTGATGTATTAATGTACAAAGTGATTTATTAATGTGATCAATTAAGTATAAATGTACACAGTGATGTATAAATGTATGTGTATAACAATGTATCAATTATTCCCTGCAAAATGCATTTGCGTAGGTATTGATATGGGCTTTGTGCGTATGTTTGTCTATGCATCCATGTGTGTATCCGTCTGTCCAATTACCAATTATGATGCTTAACTCCAAAACCTGGTAATGCATTGCTGTAGTGGTCTAGTGGTGCCTGCTGTTATGGCATAGTTTGTATTTTTCATAATTTTCCTGTAACCAAATAAAGATATGCTTAAAAACTTTAATATTTCTGTTCCCAAATGTATCAATTAAAAACTTTTAAAGATAACTTCAAGTAACCTGGAACATACCTTGCTCTAGTGGTCTAGTTGTGCCTTTCGGTATGAAGTGGTCTGTATTTATATATGTGTATGTGTGGTGGTACATGTGTGAGGTGTGTATGTGTGGTGGTACATGTGTGAGGGGTGTATGTGTGGTGGTACATGTGTGAGGTGTGTATGTGTGGTGGTACATGTGTGAGGTGTGTATGTGAGGTGGTACATGTGTGAGGAGTGTATGTGTGGTGGTACATGTGTGAGGTGTGTATGTGTGGTGTTACATGTGTGAGGTGTGTATGTGTGGTGGTTACATGTGTGAGGTGTGTATGTGTGGTGGTACATGTGTGAGGTGTGTATGTGTGGTGGTACATGTGTGAGGTGTGTATGTGAGGTGGTACATGTGTGAGGAGTGTATGTGTGGTGGTACATGTGTGAGGTGTGTATGTGTGGTGGTACATGTGTGAGGTGTGTATGTGTGGTGGTACATGTGTGAGGTGTGTATGTGTGGTGGTACATGTGTGAGGTGTGTATGTGAGGTGGTACATGTGTGAGGTGTGTATGTGTGGTGTTACATGTGTGAGTGTATGTGGTGTGGTACATGTGTGAGGTGTGTATGTGTGGTGGTACATGTGTGAGGTGTGTATGTGTGGTGGTACATGTGTGAGGTGTGTATGTGTGGTGGTACATGTGTGAGGTGTGTATGTGTGGTGGTACATGTGTGAGGTGTGTATGTGTGGTGGTACATGTGTGAGGTGTGTATGTGTGGTGGTACATGTGTGAGGTGGTGTATGTGTGTGTGGTGTGTATGGATTGGGTGTGTAGGTGTGTATGTGTGGGTGTGTCATGGTGTAGGTGGTGTATGTGTAGGTGGTACATGTGTGAGGTGTGTATGGTGTATGTGTAGTGTGTACAGTGGTGTGACATGGTGAGTGTTGTTGTGTGGGTACATGTTGAGGTGTGTATGTGTGGTGTGTACATGTGTGAGTGTATGTGAGGTGGTAATGTGTTGAGGTGTGTATGTTGTGTGGTAATGTGTGGAGTTTGTGTGTACTGGTGTGGTGGTACATGTGTGAGGTGTGTATGTGTGGTGTTACATGTGTGAGTGTATGTGTGGTGGTACATGTGTGAGGTGTGTATGTGTGGTGGTACATGTGTGAGGTGTGTATGTGTGGTGGTACATGTGTGAGGTGTGTATGTGTGGTGTTATATGTATGAGGTGTGTATGTGTGGTGGTACATGTGTGAGTGTATGTGTGGTGGTACATGTGTGAGGTGTGTATGTGTGATATTACATGTGTGACTTGTGTATGTGTGACATTACATGTGTGAGGTGTGTATGTGTGGTGGTACATGTGTGAGGTGTGTATGTGTGATATTACATGTGTGAGGTGTGTATGTGTGACATTACATGTGTGAGGTGTGTATGTGTGGTGGTACATGTGTGAGGTGTGTGTGTGTGTGCGGTGTAACCTGTGTGAGGTGTGTATGTGTGATATTACATGTGTGATGTATTGGCAATGGACTACATGTAGTGTGTGTATGGGTGTTGGTACACATATGAGTTGTATGAATATTGATTTTGTTCATCCCTTGCCTTTGCGATCACATGACCTACAGGACTAACTGTCCTAGAGGTACTAATTGAATTGTTAAATCTTACCTTTACCATCCTAGAAGAGCCAATTAACATTGAGTCTGAGTCACTGAGTCATTTAGGTATGATGGAGTATGTGGGGTTTTTGTGGTATTGTGAATCAAAATCTCATTATCACATTTAAATAGTGTGTATTTGTAACATAAATTTAAAGCTAGGATCCTACAGGACTAACTGTCCTAGAGGTACTAATTGAATTGTTAAATCTTACCTTTACCATCCTAGAAGAGCCAATTAACATTGAGTCTGAGTCACTGAGTCATTTGAGGTATGATGGAGGATGTGGGGTTTTTGTGCAGACAATATTTGTAGAATCAAAATACTCATTAATCACATTAAAAATTACTCTGATATATTGTAAACATAAATATTAAAGCTAAAGGAGGAACACAATAGCTAATGATATAAAAACTGACCGGTAGACACACAAAGACTAATCTGTTACTGTTTGATTTTACTTGAATCCTTCCATATTACCACTAAACCAAATAGTCATGTAGAGATTATTGATCCAGACATGTGCCCACTATGGCTCAACACTATCATATTATGAAAGCTGGGAGGTTCATAGTATCATCTGAGGGTGTCCATAATGCTGAGGAGTATGGAGGTCTATAGCTGTTATGAGTAGGGAGGTCCATAAAACTGAGGAGTAAGGAGATATATAACTGTTAGGAGTAGGGAGTTGTATAACACTGTTAGGAGTAGGGAGGTGTATAACACTGTTAGGAGTAGGAAGGTGTATAACACTGTTAGGAGTAGGGAGGTGTATAACTGTTAGGAGTAGGGAGGTGTATAACACTGTTAGGAGTAGGGAGGTGTATAACACTGTTAGGAGTAGGGAGGTGTATAACACTGTTAGGAGTAGGGAGGTGTATAACACTGTTAGGAGTAGGGAGGTGTATAACACTGTTAGGAGTAGGGAGGTGTATAACACTGTTAGGAGTAGGGAGGTCTATAACTGTTAGGAGTAGGGAGGTGTATAACACTGTTAGGAGTAGGGAGGTGTATAACACTGTTAGGGGTAGGGAGGTGTATAACACTGTTAGGAGTAGGGAGGTGTATAACACTGTTAGGAGTAGGGAGGTGTATAACACTGTTAGGAGTAGGGAGGTATATAACTGTTAGGAGTAGGGAGGTGTATAACACTGTTAGGAGTAGGGAGGTGTATAACACTGTTAGGAGTAGGGAGGTGTATAACACTGTTAGGAGTAGGGAGGTGTATAACTGTTAGGAGTAGGGAGGTGTATAACACTGTTAGGAGTAGGGAGGTGTATAACTGTTAGGAGTAGGGAGGTGTATAACACTGTTAGGAGTAGGGAGGTGTATAACACTGTTAGGAGTAGGGAGGTGTATAACACTGTTAGGAGTAGGGAGGTGTATAACACTGTTAGGAGTAGGGAGGTGTATAACTGTTAGGAGTAGGGAGGTGTATAACACTGTTAGGAGTAGGGAGGTGTATAACTGTTAGGAGTAGGGAGGTGTATAACACTGTTAGGAGTAGGGAGGTGTATAACACTGTTAGGAGTAGGGAGGTGTATAACACTGTTAGGAGTAGGGAGGTGTATAACACTGTTAGGAGTAGGGAGGTGTATAACTGTTAGGAGTAGGGAGGTGTATAACACTGTTAGGAGTAGGGAGGTCTATAGCTGTTAGGAGTAGGGAGGTGTATAACACTGTTAGGAGTAGGGAGGTGTATAACACTGTTAGGAGTAGGGAGGTGTGTAACACTGTTAGGAGTAGGGAGGTGTATAACACTGTTAGGAGTAGGGAGGTGTATAACACTGTTAGGAGTAGGGAGGTGTATAACACTGTTAGGAGTAGGGAGGTGTATAACACTGTTAGGAGTAGGGAGGTGTATAACACTGTTAGGAGTAGGGAGGTGTATAACTGTTAGGAGTAGGGAGGTGTATAACACTGGTAGGAGTAGGGAGGTGTATAACACTGTTAGGAGTAGGGAGGTGTATAACTGTTAGGAGTAGGGAGGTGTATAACACTGTTAGGAGTAGGGAGGTGTATAACACTGTTAGGAGTAGGGAGGTGTATAACTGTTAGGAGTAGGGAGGTGTATAACACTGTTAGGAGTAGGGAGGTGTATAACACTGTTAGGAGTAGGGAGGTGTATAACACTGTTAGGAGTAGGGAGGTGTATAACACTGTTAGGAGTAGGGAGGTGTATAACACAGTTAGGAGTAGGGAGGTGTATAACACTGTTAGGAGTAGGGAGGTGTATAACACTGTTAGGAGTAGGGAGGTGTATAACACTGTTAGGAGTAGGGAGGTGTATAACACTGTTAGGAGTAGGGAGGTGTATAACACTGTTAGGAGTAGGGAGGTGTATAACACTGTTAGGAGTAGGGAGGTGTATAACACTGTTAGGAGTAGGGAGGTGTATAACACTGTTAGGAGTAGGGAGGTGTATAACACTGTTAGGAGTAGGGAGGTGTATAACACTGTTAGGAGTAGGGAGGTGTATAACACTGTTAGGAGTAGGGAGGTGTATAACACTGTTAGGAGTAGGGAGGTGTATAACACTGTTAGGAGTAGGGAGGTGTATAACACTGTTAGGAGTAGGGAGGTGTATAACACTGTTAGGAGTAGGGAGGTGTATAACACTGTTAGGAGTAGGGAGGTGTATAACACTGTTAGGAGTAGGGAGGTGTATAACACTGTTAGGAGTAGGGAGGTGTATAACACTGTTAGGAGTAGGGAGGTGTATAACACTGTTAGGAGTAGGGAGGTGTATAACACTGTTAGGAGTAGGGAGGTGTATAACACTGTTAGGAGTAGGGAGGTGTATAACACTGTTAGGAGTAGGGAGGTGTATAACACTGTTAGGAGTAGGGAGGTGTATAACACTGTTAGGAGTAGGGAGGTGTATAACACTGTTAGGAGTAGGGAGGTGTATAACACTGTTAGGAGTAGGGAGGTGTATAACACTGTTAGGAGTAGGGAGGTGTATAACACTGTTAGGAGTAGGGAGGGTGTATAACACTGTTAGGAGTAGGGAGGTGTATAACACTGTTAGGAGTAGGGAGGTGTATAACACTGTTAGGAGTAGGGAGGTGTATAACACTGTTAGGAGTAGGGAGGTGTATAACACTGTTAGGAGTAGGGAGGTGTATAACACTGTTAGGAGTAGGGAGGTGTATAACACTGTTAGGAGTAGGGAGGTGTATAACCCTGTTAGGATAGGAGGTGTATAACACTGTTAGGAGTAGGGAGGTGTATCAACACTGTTAGGAGTAGGGAGGTGTATACACTGTTAGGAGTAGGGAGGTGTATAACACTGTTAGGAGTAGGGAGGTGTATAACTGTTAGGAGTAGGGAGGTGTATAACACTGTTAGGAGTAGGGAGGTGTATAACACTGTTAGGAGTAGGGAGGTGTATAACACTGTTAGGAGTAGGGAGGTGTATAACACTGTTAGGAGTAGGGAGGTGTATAACACTGTTAGGAGTAGGGAGGTGTATAACACTGTTAGGGGTAGGGAGGTGTATAACACTGTTAGGAGTAGGGAGGTGTATAACACTGTTAGGGGTAGGGAGGTGTATAACACTGTTAGGAGTAGGGAGGTGTATAACACTGTTAGGAGTAGGGAGGTGTATAACACTGTTAGGAGTAGGGAGGTGTATAACACTTTTAGGAGTAGGGAGGTGTATAACACTGTTAGGAGTAGGGAGGTGTATAACACTGTTAGGAGTAGGTAGGTGAATAACACTGTTAGGAGTAGGGAGGTGTATAACACTGTTAAGAGTAGGGAGGTGTTTAACACTGTTAAGAGTAGGGAGGTGTATAACACTGTTAGGAGTAGGTAGGTGAATAACACTGTTAGGAGTAGGGAGGTGTATAACACTGTTAGGAGTAGGGAGGTGTATAACACTGTTAGGAGTAGGGAGGTATATAACACTGTTAAGAGTAGGGAGGTGTATAACACTGTTAGGAGTAGGGAGGTATATAACACTGTTAAGAGTAGGGAGGTGTATAACACTGTTAGGAATAGGAAGGTGTATAACACTGTTAGGAGTAGGGAGGTATATAACACTGAGGAGTAGGGAGGTGTATAACACTGTTAGGAATAGGAAGGTGTATAACACTGTTAGGAGTAGGGAGGTGTATAACACTGTTAGGAATAGGGAGGTATATAACACTGTTAAGAGTAGGGAGGTGTATAACACTGTTAGGAGTAGGGAGGTGTATAACACTGTTAGGAGTAGGGAGGTGTATAACACTGTTAGGAGTAGGGAGGTGTATAACACTGTTAGGGGTAGGGAGGTGTATAACACTGTTAGGAGTAGGGAGGTGTATAACACTGTTAGGGGTAGGGAGGTGTATAACACTGTTAGGAGTAGGGAGGTGTATAACACTGTTAGGAGTAGGGAGGTGTATAACACTGTTAGGAGTAGGGAGGTGTATAACACTTTTAGGAGTAGGGAGGTGTATAACACTGTTAGGAGTAGGGAGGTGTATAACACTGTTAGGAGTAGGTAGGTGAATAACACTGTTAGGAGTAGGGAGGTGTATAACACTGTTAAGAGTAGGGAGGTGTTTAACACTGTTAAGAGTAGGGAGGTGTATAACACTGTTAGGAGTAGGTAGGTGAATAACACTGTTAGGAGTAGGGAGGTGTATAACACTGTTAGGAGTAGGGAGGTGTATAACACTGTTAGGAGTAGGGAGGTATATAACACTGTTAAGAGTAGGGAGGTGTATAACACTGTTAGGAGTAGGGAGGTATATAACACTGTTAAGAGTAGGGAGGTGTATAACACTGTTAGGAATAGGAAGGTGTATAACACTGTTAGGAGTAGGGAGGTATATAACACTGAGGAGTAGGGAGGTGTATAACACTGTTAGGAATAGGAAGGTGTATAACACTGTTAGGAGTAGGGAGGTGTATAACACTGTTAGGAATAGGGAGGTATATAACACTGTTAAGAGTAGGGAGGTGTATAACACTGTTAGGGGTAGGTTAAACTGTATGTATGTTATACTGTATGTATGTTATACTGTATGTTTGTTATACTGTATGTATGCTACACTGTATGTATGTTACACTGTATGTTATACTGTATGTTATACTGTATGTTATACTGTATGTTATGCTGTATGTTATACTGTTTGTTATACTGTATGTTATACTGTATGTATGTTATACTGTATGTTATACTGTATGTATGTTATACTGTATGTATGTTATGCTGTATGTATGTTATAGTGTATGTATGTTATAGTGTATGTTATACTGTATGTATGTTATACTGTATGTATGTTATAGTGTATGTTATACTGTATGTTATGATGTATGTTATACTGTATGTTATAATGTATGTTATACTGTATGTATGTTATACTGTATGTTATGATGTATGTTATAATGTATGTTATACTGTATGTATGTTATACTGTATGTTATACTGTATGTATGTTATACTGTATCTTATACTGTTTGTTATACTGTATAATGGTAAACTATATGTTATACTGTATGTTATACTGTATATTATACTATATGTTATACTGTATATTATACTGTATGTTTGTTATACTGTATGTTATACTGTATGTTATACTGTATGTTTGTTATACTGTATGTTATACTGTATGTTATACTGTATATTATACTATGTGTTATACTGTATATTATACTGTATGTTTGTTATACTGTATGTTATACTATATGTTATACTGTATGTTATACTGTATGTTATACTGTATATTATACTATATGTTATACTGTATGTTATACTGTATATTATAATGTATGTTTTACTGTATGTATGTTATACTGTATGTATGTTATACTGTATGTTATACTGTATAATGGTATACTATATGTCATACTGTTTGTTATACTGTATGTTATACTGTATGTATGCTATACTGTATGTATGTTATACTGTATGTTATACTATATGTTATACTGTATGTTATACTATATGTCATACTGTTTGTTATACTGTATGTTATACTGTATGTTATACTGTATGTTATACTGTATGTTATACTGTATGTATGTTATACTGTATGTTATACTGTATGTTATACTGTATGTATGTTATACTGTATGTATGTTATACTGTGTTATACTGTATGTATATTATACTATATGTTATACTGTATGTTATACTGTATATTATAATGTATGTTTTACTGTATGTATGTTATACTGTATGTATGTTATACTGTATGTTATACTGTATGTATATTATACTATATGTTATACTGTATGTTATACTGTATATTATAATGTATGTTTTACTGTATGTATGTTTTACTGTATGTATGTTATACTGTATGTTATACTATATGTCATACTGTTTGTTATACTGTATGTTATACTGTATGTATGCTATACTGTATGTTATACTATATGTTATACTGTATGTTATACTATGTCATACTGTTTGTTATACTGTATGTTATACTATATGTTATACTGTATGTTATACTATATGTCATACTGTTTGTTATACTGTATGTTATACTGTATGTTATACTGTATGTTATACTGTATGTATGTTATACTGTATGTTATACTGTATGTATGTTATACTGTATGTATGTTATACTGTATGTTATACTGTTTGTTATACTGTATGTTATACTGTATGTATGTTATACTGTATGTTATACTGTATGTATGTTATGCTGTATGTATGTTATACTGTATGTATGTTATACTGTATGTATGTTATACTGTATGTTATACTGTATGTTATACTGTTTGTTATACTGTATGTTATACTGTATGTTATACTGTTTGTTATACTGTATGGTAAACTGTATGTTATACTGTATGTTATACTGTATAATGGTATACTATATGCTATACTGTTTGTTATACTGTATGTTATACTGTATGTTATACTGTATATTATACTATATGTTATACTGTATAATGGTATACTATATGTTATACTGTTTGTTATACTGTATGTTATACTGTATGTTATACTGTATGTTATACTCTACGTTATACTGTATGTATGTTATACTGTATGTTATACTGTATGTTATACTCTACGTTATCCTGTATGTTATACTCTAGGTATATATTATACTATATAATGGTATACTCCGGGTTATATATTATACTATATAATGGTATACTGTGGGTTATATATTATACTATATAATGGTATACTGTGGGTTATATATTATACTATATAATGGTATACTGTGGGTTATATATTATACTATATAATGGTATACTCCGGGTTATATATTATACTATATAATGGTATACTGTGGGTTATATATTATACTATATAATGGTATACTCCGGGTTATATATTATACTATATAATGGTATACTGTGGGTTATATATTATACTATATAATGGTATACTGTGGGTTATATATTATACTATATAATGGTATACTCCGGGTTATATATTATACTATATAATGGTATACTGTGGGTTATATATTATACTATATAATGGTATACTGTGGGTTATATATTATACTATATAATGGTATACTGTGGGTTATATATTATACTATATAATGGTATACTGTGGGTTATATATTATACTATATAATGGTATACTGTGGGTTATATATTATACTATATAATGGTATACTCCGGGTTATATATTATACTATATAATGGTATACTGTGGGTTATATATTATACTATATAATGGTATACTGTGGGTTATATATTATACTATATAATGGTATACTGTGGGTTATATATTATACTATATAATGGTATACTGTGGGTTATATATTATACTATATAATGGTATACTGTGGGTTATATATTATACTATATAATGGTATACTGTGGGTTATATATTATACTATATAATGGTATACTGTGGGTTATATATTATACTATATAATGGTATTCTCCGGGTTATATATTATACTATATAATGGTATACTGTGGGTTATATATTATACTATATAATGGTATACTCCGGGTTATATATTATACTATATAATGGTATACTGTGGGTTATATATTATACTATATAATGGTATACTGTGGGTTATATATTATACTATATAATGGTATACTGTGGGTTATATATTATACTATATAATGGTATACTGTGGTTATCTATTATACTATATATGGTATACTGGCGGTATATATTATAATATATAATGGTATACTGTGGGTTATTATTTAATATATAATGGTATAATGTGGGTTATATATTATACTATAATAATGGTATATGTGGGTTATATAGTAGTATATATAATCGTATACTGTGGGTTATATTTATACTATGAATGGCTATACTCCGGGTTATATATTATACTATATAATGGTATACTGTGGGTTATATATTATACTATATAATGGTATACTGTGGGTTATATATTATACTATATAATGGTATACTGTGGGTTACTAACTCCCCTTTTAGATCTGTTGTTTACCATGTAATGACGAGTAATACTTTCCCAATGGAAGCTGTAACAAGACTGTGAGATTAATAATGCATACGTTTTATTACTTTGTTGAAGTAGATATAGCAAATTCAATCATCTATGGAGAGTTACACACATTTTGTCTGAAGCCTGCTAGTACACACCATAAACACTGAGGGATAATGGCAGATTCCTTCACTTTCCCTCCACTGACATCAACCCTGTTGGAACAAATTTACCTGAAAATAGTCCAAGTGTGACAAATAATTGAGTATTGATTAACGAGCCCGTGGATATGGACCAGTGTGTGTTATATAGCTGCTTTGTACTCATTCCCCAGAGTCAGTGATTCTGTTTCTCCTGTCACAGCCAACTGATATGGGCTGGATGGTCTTGAAGAATAGAGCGTTTGTTTGCATTATGAATAAAAAATGAAATTTGGACATTCCATATTACCAAATGGCAGACTTCTGTAGTTCATTCATGCTCATCTAGAATCTCCTGTCCATTTAAACCATAGCAGGGTGTTCTCTAGGGAAACAACTTCCAAAATGAAAATAGGTTGTTATTTTATATAAATAGTGAGGTTTTATTGTATGATTTTATTTTCTGTTGTCCATAATACTCAAATCTTTCTACATGTGATAATATCAGGGAAAATTCATGAAGTTTGAGTTTCCAAAATGTTACAGAATAGTATACAGCTGTGAAAAACTTCTAACATACATATTTATGGAATTCGAGGTTGATCTTCAAATCTTTTTATTTCTATAAAAATTGCAAGCAACTTGGTGACATAGGGGACACTACATCACAGAAACTCAGTCACACTAGGGACACTACATCACAGAAACTCAGTCACACTAGGGACACTACATCACAGAAACTCAGTCACACTGGGGACACTACATCACAGAAACTCAGTCACACTAGGGACACTACATCACAGAAACTCAAGTCACACTAGGGACACTACATCACAGAGACTCAAGTCACACTAGGGACACTACATCACAGAGACTCAAGTCACACTAGGGACACTACATCACAGAAACTTAGTGACACTAGGGACACTACATCACAGAAACTCAGTCACACAATAATTACAGAAACTCGGTGACACTAGGGACACTACATCACAGAAACTCTGTCACACTGGGGACACTACATCACAGAAACTCAGTCACACTGGGGACACTACATCACATAAACTCTGTCACACTGGAGTCACTACATCACAGAAACTCAGTCACACTGGGGACACTACGTCACAGAAACTTAGTCACACTAGGGACACTACATCACAGAAACTCAATCACACTAGGGACACTACATCACAGAAACTCAGTCACACTGGAGACACTACATCACAGAAACTGAGTCACACTAGGGACACTACATCACAGAAACTCAGTCATACTAGAGACACTACACAGAAACTCGGTCACACTGGGGACACTACATCACAGAATCTCAGTCACACTAGGGACACTACATCACAGAAACCTAGTCACACTGGGGACACTACATCACAGAAACTCAGTCACACTAGAGACACTACATCACAGAAACTCAGTGATACTAGGGACACTACATCACAGAAACTCGGTCACACTGGGGACACTACATCACAGAAACTCAGTCATACTAGAGACACTACATCACAGAAACTCAGTCACACTAGAGACACTACATCACAGAAACTCAGTCACACTAGAGACACTACTTCACAGAAACTCAGTCATACTAGAGACACTACACAGAAACTCAGTCACACGAGAGACACTACACAGAAACTCAGTCACACTGGAGACACTACATCACAGAAACTCAGTGACACTGGAGACACTACATCACAGAAACTCAGTGACACTGGAGACACTACATCACAGAAACTCAGTGACACTGGAGACACTACATCACAGAAACTCAGTGACACTGGAGACACTACATCACAGAAACTCAGTGACACTGGAGACACTACATCACAGAAACTCAGTGACACTGGAGACACTACATCACAGAAACTCAGTGACACTGGAGACACTACATCACAGAAACTCAGTGACACTAGAGACACTACATCACAGAAACTCAGTGACACTAGAGACACTACTTCACAGAAACTCAGTCACACTGGAGACACTACATCACAAAATTGCAAACGTCCAGAGTTGAAGTTTCCTCTCTCTCCCAAAAAAAAAAAAAATTGTCAAAATGTTAGAGAGAACATGTTGTTGTTGTATGAAAGGTGGGTGTTGTTGGAGGTCAGCTGTTTAATAGGTATTTCAAATAGGTATTTCTTGATGATTTCATGAACAGATTAACATATCTATTTAAGAATAAAGATATCTGTAATTCAAATGCTGAAATCTCCATTCAAAATACACATATCTCTATATCACAGAAACCTAGTCACACTGGGGTCACTACATCACAGAAACTCAGTCACACTGGGGACACTATATCACAGAAACTCAGTCACACTAGGGACACTACATCACAGAAACTCAGTCTAATTCAAATTAAAATATTTGTATTAATATCAGAAATAGAGAAATAATATTTAAGATCGATAATGTGTGAATTTGATGGGTAAAAAGCCAAACAGCTTGTTACAGTTGTCTGATTTGTGTGTAGATCAGGTGATAGTTGTCGGATTTGTGGGTAGATCAGGATGTTATACTACGGGGGATCTATGTTTACAAACTGTTTACTTTACAATCTCTTGCTAATAGTGTTGTAAGATAAAGCTGGATTTTTATCTACAAAATGTATTTACCTGTTCATCCAGGTGATGCATTTCAGGTGTTTTAATCAATTACTGTGATGGAGATGAGAGGTTTTATAATTAAGGTGAAGTAAGATCATACCCTATACTGTTTAATCAAGACTAATTACAATGACCTGTTATAGGTGTTTAATCACAGAATTTCCTGTTTTATTTTTTTCTGACTTTTTAATTGCAGGTGGCTATAAAGATAATAGACACCAGGAAGATAAAGGAGGAATATGTACGTCAGAACCTACATCGTGAGGCTCGAATCCTTGGCCAACTTCGCCACCCTAACATTGTCCGTCTGTACGAGACTCTCAAGGTAGGTACAGGAATGCCATGTATGTTTTTCTGAGCCCAGCACTTACAATTTGTTTTTTTATTAAAAATCTCCAGGATCCCAGGGGACACAATGATGTCGCTTACTCCCACAAGTCTCTGTGCCTAAGGCATCAGTATTACCTGTGTTTACCAGAGACTTCCAATTTAAGTGGAAGATTATCTAATTTTGAGAAGTTAGACAATCCCATTACATGTTATTCTTTCAATTTTCATAAAAAAGTTGCTGCCATTATTTTTCAAGATTATACATCAATATTATATGTCTATCAGCATTTTCAGATTGGTAGTAGAAATAAGGAATAAGACTTAGCTAAATATTTAAATCTGGAGTGTTGGAACAGTTGGTAAGAGACATTTTTAGTAATATTGAAGTTAAAATAAATTCAGGCAACTGAAGTTTTCATGAAAAACTAAAAAATCCTAGATAGTCGTCAATATAGCCAACATAATTTAAAAAACTATTTTTTCCTGTCCTTGCACATCATGCTGTAACTCATTCAGCCTCTCCCTGAGAGAATGACAAATAACGGTGGCCACTTATTTTCAGTGCAGAATGATTTAAATGGGTGGCCACTTATTTTCAGTACAGAATGATTTAGATTGCTTGCCACTTATTTTCAGTGCAGAATGATAAAGATGGATGACAACTTATTTTCAGTGCAGAATGATAAAGATGGATGGCAACTTATTTTCAGTGCAGAATGATTTAGATGGCTGGCCACTGATTTTCAGGAAACAATGCACATTTAAAGCTTTTTTTCCATCTCATTAGTTGAATGATGATCTGTGTCTGGCGTGGCAGTCCTCAGCTACCGAGAGCAGTACTCATTACTCTACAAAACTGTTTACCATTGGCCACAGGAGAATATTTCATATAAAGAAATGAAGACAACTGTGTACACACTATATTGTATTTTCAGTATCATTGAAGTTATATGGATGAGATGATTTTTTCATGTCAAAATTGCATCACTGAATTGAGATCTGAGGACACATGGAGTAAGTGTCATTAGGGCATACATCACAAAAACAGGCAAACATCAACAGAGGCAAACAACTACAAAGGCAAACAACAACATACACAAACATTAACATAGGCAAACAACATCAAAGGCAAACAGCACAGGTAAACAACTGCAAAAGCAAACAACACCATACACAAACAACAACGCAGGCAAACAGCAACAGAGGCAAACAACTACAAAGGCAAACAACAACATACACAAACAACATACATAAACAACAAGACAGGCAAACAGCAACAGAGGCAAACAACTACAAAGGCAAACAGCAACATACACAAACAGCAACATACACAAACAACAAGACAGGGAAACAGCAACAGAGGCAAACAACTACAAAGGCAAACAACAACATACACAGACATCAACATACACAAACATCAACATCGGCAAACAACCACAAAGGCAAACAACACAGGTAAACAACTACAAAATGAACAGCACCATACACAAACAGCAACACAGGCAAACAGCAACAAAGGCAAATAACGCAGGCAAACTACAAAGGCAAATAACACAGAAAAACTACAAAGGCAAACAACAGCATACACAAACAGCAACACACACAAACAACAGGACGACAGACAAGCAACAACATACACAAACAACAACATATACAAACAAGAGGACAGACAAACAACAACATACACAAGCTACAACATACACAAACTACAACACAAACAGCAACACAGGCAAAAACATGATGATAGAGTGAGAACAATTGTATGATAACCAAGTAAGATGAGAAAGTGAGAACAGTTGTGTGGTGAGAGAGTGAGAACATTTGTATGGTGAGAGAGTGAGAACATCTGTATGGTGAGATAGTGAGAACATCTGTATGGTGAGAGAGCGAGACAGTTGTGTGGTGAGAGAGTGTGAACATTTGTATGATGAGATAGTGAGAACATCTGTATGGTGAGAGAGCGAGAACATCTGTATGGTGAGAGCATGAGGACAGCTGTATGGTGAGAGTGAGAATATCTGTATGGTGAGAGAGTGTGAACAGTTGTATGGTGAGAGATTAAGAACATCTGTATGGTGAGATATTGAGAACATCTGTATGGTGAGAGAGCGAGACAGTTGTATGGTGAGAGAGTGTGAACATTTGTATGGTGAGAGAGTGAGAATATCTGTATGGTGAGAGATTGAGAACATCTGTATGGTGAGAGAGCGAGAACATCTGTATGGTGAGAGAGCGAGAACATCTTTATGGTGAGAGAGCGAGAACATCTGTATGGTGAGAGAGCGAGAACATCTGTATGGTGAGAGAGCAAGAACATCTGTATGGTGAGAGAGCGAGACAGTTGTATGGTGAGAGAGTGTGAACATTTGTATGGTGAGAGAGTGAGAATATCTGTATGGTGAGAGATTGAGAATATCTGTATGATGAGAGAGTGAGAATATCTGTATGGTGAGAGAGTGAGAATATCTGTATGGTGAGAGCATGAGGACAGCTGTATGGTGAGAGTGAGAATATCTGTATGGTGAGAGAGTGTGAACAGTTGTATGGTGAGAGATTAAGAACATCTGTATGGTGAGATATTGAGAACATCTGTATGGTGAGAGAGCGAGACAGTTGTATGGTGAGAGAGTGTGAACATTTGTATGGTGAGAGAGTGAGAATATCTGTATGGTGAGAGATTGAGAATATCTGTATGATGAGAGAGTGAGAATATCTGTATGGTGAGAGAGTGAGAACATCTGTATGGTGAGAGATTAAGAACATCTGTATGGTGAGAGAGTGTGAACAGTTGTATGGTGAGAGAGTGTGAACAGTTGTATGGTGAGAGAGTGAGAATATCTGTATGATGAGAGAGTGAGAATATCTGTATGGTGAGAGATTAAGAACATCTGTATGGTGAGAGAGTGAGAATATCTGTATGGTGAGAGATTGAGAACATCTGTATGGTGAGAGAGTGAGAACATCTGTATGGTGAGAGAGTGAGAACATCTGTATGGTGAGAGATTGAGAATATCTGTATGATGAGAGAGTGAGAATATCTGTATGGTGAGAGAGTGAGAATATCTGTATGGTGAGAGATTAAGAACATCTGTATGGTGAGAGAGTGTGAACAGTTGTATGGTGAGAGAGTGTGAACAGTTGTATGGTGAGAGATTGAGAATATCTGTATGGTGAGAGATTAAGAACATCTGTATGGTGAGAGAGTGAGAATATCTGTATGGTTGGATGTTTGGTTTAATCTATTTATTGATTTTTCCGTTATCACAATCATAAGATGGCAACAGATATTTGAATATCATTTCAACTTTTCCAGAGATTTCAAAAATAGTGATAGATAAATATCTTTTGTTACCAATATATATACTATAGTCTGTTGTCTATTTGTTTGAAATATGATTATACAAATGAAGGTACTTAAAAATATCAAACACATTCTCATATAAATATTCTTAGGTACAAGTTGAGAAATTCAGCTAAACTTGTCTTAAATGACTGAAGAATGATTGATAAAATATTCCTATTTTAAGCGGTTAAGTTATTTGTCAAACTGCTGTTACCTTTTGCTAATATCATAAACATCCTGGTTTTCTTAATTTTGCAACATGTCTAATGGTAGCTGTCTTTAGTCCTGTTTTACCAGTATCCCACCTTGTTAATCAGCCAAAACTAATCCTGTTTTACCAGTATCTCGCATTGTTGATCAGTCACCACTAATCCTGTTTTACCAGTATCCCACCTTGTTAATCAGCCACCACTAATCCTGTTTTACCAGTATCCCACCTTGTTAATCAGCCACCACTAATCCTGTTTTACCAGTATCCCACCTTGTTAATCAGCCACCACTAATCCTGTTTTACCAGTATCCAACATTGTTAATCAGCCCCCACTAATCCTGTTTTACCAGTATCAGATCCCACATTGTTAATTAGCCACCACTAATCCTGTTTTACCAGTATCCCACCTTGTTAATCAGCCACCACTAATCCTGTTTTACCAGTATCCCACCTTGTTAATCAGCCACCACTAATCCTGTTTTACCAGTATCAGATCCCACATTGTTAATTAGCCACCACTAATCCTGTTTTACCAGTATCCCACCTTGTTAATCCAGCCACAACTAATCCTGTTTTACCAGTATCCCACCTTGTTAATCAGCCACCACTAATCCTGGTTTACCAGTATCCCACCTTGTTTATCAGTCACCACTAATCATGTTTTACCAGTATCCCACCTTGTTAATCAGCCTCAACCAATCCTGTTTTACCAGTATCTCGCATTGTTGATCAGTCACCACTAATCCTGTTTTACCAGTATCCCACCTTGTTAATCAGCCACCACTAATCCTGTTTTACCAGTATCCCACATTGTTAATCCAGCCACAACTAATCCTGTTTTACCAGTATCCCACCTTGTTAATCAGCCACCACTAATCCTGGTTTACCAGTATCCCACCTTGTTTATCAGTCACCACTAATCATGTTTTACCAGTATCCCACCTTGTTAATCAGCCTCAACTAATCCTGTTTTACCAGTATGCCACCTTGTTGATCAGCCACCACTATTCCTGTTTTACCAGTATCCCACATTGTTGATCAGCCACCACTAATCCTGTTTTACCAGTATCCCACATTGTTAATCAGTCACCACTAATCCTGGTTTACCAGTATCCCACCTTGTTAATCCAGCCACAACTATTCCTGTTTTACAATATCCCACCTTGTTGATCAGCCACCACTAATCCTGGTTTACCAGTATCCCACATTGTTAATCAGCCACCACTAATCATGTTTTACCAGTATCCCACATTGTTGATCAGCCACCACTAATCCTGTTTTACCAGTATCCCACATTGTTAATCAGCCACCACTAATCATGTTTTACCAGTATCCCACATTGTTAATCAGCCACCACTATTCCTGTTTTACCAGTATCCCACATTGTTAATCAGCCACCACTATTCCTGTTTTACCAGTATCCCACATTGTTAATCAGCCACCACTAATCATGTTTTACCAGTATCCCACATTGTTGATCAGCCACCACTAATCCTGTTTTACCAGTATCCCACCTTGTTAATCAGTCACCACTAATCCTGGTTTACCAGTATCCCACCTTGTTAATCCAGCCACAACTATTCCTGTTTTACAATATCCCACCTTGTTAATCAGTCACCACTAATCCTGTTTTACCAGTATCCCAACTTGTTAATCAGCCACCACTAATCCTGTTTTACAATATCCCAACTTGTTAATCAGCCACCACTAATCCTGTTTTACCAGTATCCCACCTTGTTAATCAGTCACCACTAATCCTGTTTTACCAGTATCCCACATTGTTAATCAGCCACCACTAATCCTGTTTTACCAGTATCCCACATTGTTAATCAGCCACCACTAATCCTGTTTTACCAGTATCCCACATTGTGAATTAGCCACCACTAGTCCTGTTTTACCAGTATCCCACATTGTTAATCAGCCACCACTAATCCTGTTTTACCAGTATCCCACCTTGTTAATCAGCCACAACTAATCCTGTTTTACCAGTATCCCACCTTGTTAATCAGCCACCACGTATCCTGTTTTACCAGTATCCCACCTTGTTGATCAGCCACCACTAATCCTGGTTTACCAGTATCCCACCTTGTTAATCAGCCACAACTAATCCTGTTTTACCAGTATCCCACATTGTTAATCAGCCACCACTAATCCTGTTTTACCAGTATCCCACCTTGTTAATCAGCCACCACTAATCATGTTTTACCAGTACCCCACCTTGTTAATCAGCCACCACTAATCCTGTTTTACCAGTATCCCACCTTGTTAATCAGCCACCACTAATCATGTTTTACCAGTATCCCACCTTGTTAATCAGCCACCACGTATCCTATTTTACCAGTATCCCACCTTGTTAATCAGCCACAACTAATCCTGTTTTACCAGTATCCCACCTTGTTAATCAGCCACCACTAATCCTACTTTACCAGTATCCCACCTTGTTAATCAGCCACCACTAATCCTGTTTTACCAGTATCCCACCTTAATGTTAATCCAGCCACCACTAATATCACCACTTTTCACATGTCTCAGCCTTGTTGAATAATAAAACAGTTTGCGATCAGTCTGTTGCCTTGACTACAGGCGACACTGAACCATGAAGAATAGTTAGGTTGTTTTGGTGTCAAGGCTATGTCATGGTTGATCATTATAAATACTTGTACAGACACACACTATACACACACCATACAGACATACAGTACAGATACACTGTACACACACCATACAGACATACAGTACATACACACACTGTACACACACCATACAGACATACAGTACATACACACACTGTACACACACCATACAGACACACACTGTACAGACACACACTATACACACACCATACAGACACACACTGTACAGACACACACTATACACACACCATACAGACATACAGTACAGATACACTGTACACACACCATACAGACATACAGTACATACACACACTATACACACACCATACAGACATACAGTACAGATACACTGTACACACACCATACAGACATACAGTACATACACACACTTTACACACACCTTACAGACATACAGTATAGACACACTGTACAGGCCCATACCATAAAGACAACACTGTACAGTCAAACACTATGTAGACACACAGGCACACAGACACAAACTGTACAGTCAAACACTGTGTAGACACACAGGTACACAGACACAAACTGTACAGTCAAACACTGTGTAGACACACAGGTACACAGACACAAACTGTACAGTCAAACACTATGTAGACACACAGGTACACAGATACACACTGTACAGTCACATACTGTGTAGACACACAGGCACACAGACACAAACTGTACAGTCAAACACTATGTAGACACACAGGTACACAGATACACACTGTACAGTCACATACTGTGTAGACACACAGGTACACAGACACAAACTGTACAGTCAAACACTGTGTAGACACACAGGCACACAGACACAAACTGTAGAGTCAAACACTGTGTAGACACACAGATACAAACTGTAGAGTCAAACACTGTGTAGACACACAGGCACACAGACACAAACTGTACAGTCAAACACTGTGTAGACACACAGGCACACAGATACAAACTATACAGTCAAACACTGTGTAGACACACAGGCACACAGATACAAACTGTACAGTCACATACTGTGTAGACACACAGACACACACTGTACAGTCAAACACTGTGTAGACACGCAGACTCACAGACACAAACTGTACAGTCAAACACTGTGTAGACACACAGGCACACAGATACAAACTATACAGTCAAACACTGTGTAGACACACAGGTACAAACTGTAGAGTCAAACACTGTGTAGACACGCAGACTCACAGACACAAACTGTACAGTCAAACACTGTGTAGACACACAGGCACACAGACACAAACTGTACAGTCAAACACTGTGTAGGCACACAGGCACAAACTGTACAGTCACACACTGTGTAGACACATAGATACACACTGTACAGTCACACACGGTGTAGACACACAGGCACACAGACACACACTGTACAGTCAAACACTGTGTAAACACACAGGCACACAGATACACACTGTACAGTCAAACACTGTGTAGACACGCAGGCACACAGATACACACTGTACAGTCAAACACTCTGTAGGCACACAGACACAAACTGTACAGTCAAACACTGTGTAGACACGCAGACTCACAGACACAAACTACAGTGAAACACTGTGTAGGCACACAGGCACACAGATACAAACTGTAAAGTCAAACACTGTGTAGGCACACAGGCACACAGACACACAGACACACACTGTACAGTCAAACACTGTGTAGACACACAGGCACACAGATACAAGCTGTACAGTCAAACACTGTGTAGGCACACAGGCACACAGATACAAGCTGTACAGTCAAACACTGTGTAGACACACAGGCACACAGATACACACTGTACAGTCAAACACTATGTAGACACACAGGCACACAGATACAAGCTGTAGAGTCAAACACTGTGTAGGCACACAGGCACACAGATACACACTGTACAGTCACACACTGTGTAGACACACAGGCACACAGACACACACTGTACAGTCAAACACTGTGTAGACACACAGGCACACAGATACACACTGTACAGTCACACACTGTGTAGACACACAGGCACACAGACACACACTGTACAGTCACACACTGTGTAGACACACAGGCACACAGATACACACTGTACAGTCAAACACTGTGTAGACACACAGGCACACAGATACACACTGTACAGTCACATACTGTGTAGACACACAGGCACACAGATACACACTGTACAGTCACATACTGTGTAGACACACAGGTACACAGATACACACTGTACAGTCAAACACTGTGTAGACACACAGGCACACAGATACACACTGTACAGTCACACACTGTGTAGACACACAGGCACACAGATACAAACTGTACAGTCACACACTGTGTAGACACACAGGCACACAGATACACACTGTACAGTCAAACACTGTGTAGACACACAGGCACACAGATACACACTGTACAGTCACACACTGTGTAGACACACAGGTACACAGATACACACTGTACAGTCAAACACTGTGTAGACACACAGGCACACAGATACACACTGTACAGTCACACACTGTGTAGACACACAGGCACACAGATACAAACTGTACAGGCACATTCTAAGCATACTGTCATACTATATGTACAGACACCCATACAGGCACACACCCGTACAGACACTCATGCACCACATGTACAGACACACACTCGTACAGACACTCATACAGACACACACCCGTACAGACACTCATACAGGCACACACCCGTACAGACCCTCATGCACCACATGTACAGACACCCATACAGGCACACACCCGTACAGACACTCATGCACCACATGTACAGGCATATATTTTACAACAACACTACATTTTATATTCTAGATTTTAGAACAATGTTTGGTAAATGAAGGAAGTAAAAAACTGTCTCTGTGTAGTACATTTGCTTGGATCTGACTTGCTGTATTGATTTTTTTAAAATATACACTTCAAAAGCAGGAGCAAGACTGTTCCCGAATTTGTGTGGTAAAAATTAGATTATTACTTTATATATAGGATTATCTTGTAGGCAGTGGCATAGGGTTATTACTGAAATCCTGGAATTGTTCTTACAGGGTTAAAATTGAGACAGTGGAATTTGGCTTTGTACAGGATTATAATGGAGACAGTAGAGTTTGACAGTATACAGAGTTATAATTGAGGCAGTAGAGTTTGACAATATACAGAGTTATAATTGACAATATACAGAGTTTTAATTGACAATATACAGAGTTATAATTGAGACAGTAGAGTTTGACAATATACAGTTATTATTGAGACAGTAGAGTTTGACAATATACAGTTATTATTGAGACAGTAGAGTTTGACAATATACAGTTATTATTGAGACAGTAGAGTTTGACAATATACAGTTATTATTGAGACAGTAGAGTTTGACAATATACAGTTATTATTGAGACAGTAGAGTTTGACAATATACAGTTATTATTGAGACAGTAGAGTTTGACAATATACAGTTATTATTGAGACAGTAGAGTTTGACAATATACAGTTATTATTGAGACAGTAGAGTTTGACAATATACAGTTATTATTGAGACAGTAGAGTTTGACAATATACAGTTATTATTGAGACAGTAGAGTTTGACAATATACAGTTATTATTGAGACAGTAGAGTTTGACAATATACAGTTATAATTGAGACAGTATAGTTTGACAATATACAGAGTTATTATTGAGACAGTAGAGTTTGACAATATACAGAGTTATTATTGAGACAGTAGAGTTTGACAGTATACAGAGTTATGATTGAGACAGTAGAGTTTGACAATATACAGAGTTATAATTGAGACAGTAGAATTTGACAATATACAGAGTTATAATTGAGACAGTAGAGTTTGACAGTATATACAGTTATAATTGAGACAGTAGAGTTTGACAATATACAGAGTTATGATTGAGACAGTAGAGTTTGACAATATACAGAGTTATAATTGAGACAGTAGAATTTGACAATATACAGAGTTATAATTGAGACAGTAGAGTTTGACAATATACAGAATTATAATTGAGACAGTAGAGTTTGACAGTATATAGAGTTATAATTGAGACAGTAGAGTTTGACAATATACAGTTATAATTGAGACAGTAGAGTTTGACAATATACAGTTATTATTGAGACAGTAGAGTTTGACAATATACAGTTATAATTGAGACAGTAGAGTTTGACAATATAAAGAGTTATAATTGAGACAGTATAGTTTGACAATATAAAGAGTTATAATTGAGACAGTAGAGTTTGACAATATACAGTTATTATTGAGACAGTAGAGTTTGACAATATACAGTTATAATTGAGACAGTAGAATTTGACAATATACAGAGTTATAATTGAGACAGTAGAGTTTGACAATATACAGTTATAATTGAGACAGTAGAGTTTGACAATATACAGAGTTGTAATTGAGACAGTAGAGTTTGACAATATACAGTTATAATTGAGACAGTAGAATTTGACAATATACAGAGTTATAATTGAGACAGTAGAGTTTGACAATATACAGAATTATAATTGAGACAGTAGAGTTTGACAGTATATAGAGTTATAATTGAGACAGTAGAGTTTGACAATATACAGAGTTATAATTGAGACAGTAGAGTTTGACAATATACAGAGTTATGATTGAGACAGTAGAGTTTGACAATATACAGTTATGATTGAGACAGTAGAGTTTGACAATATACAGAGTTATAATTGAGACAGTAGAGTTTGACAATATACAGTTATAATTGAGACAGTAGAGTTTGACAGTATACAGAGTTATAATTGAGGCAGTAGAGTTTGACAGTATACAGAGTTGTAATTGAGACAGTAGAGTTTGACAATATACAGAGTTATGATTGAGACAGTAGAGTTTGACAATATACAGAGTTATGATTGAGACAGTAGAGTTTGACAATATACAGTTATAATTGAGACAGTAGAGTTTGACAATATACAGAGTTATAATCGAGACAGTAGAGTTTGACAATATACAGAGTTATAATTGAGGCAGTAGAGTTTAACAATATACAGTTATAATTGAGACAGTAGAGTTTGACAATATACAGTTATAATTGAGACAGTAGAGTTTGACAATATACAGAGTTATGATTGAGGCAGTAGAGTTTGACAATATACAGAGTTATGATTGAGGCAGTAGAGTTTGACAATATACAGAGTTATGATTGAGACAGTAGAGTTTGACAATATACAGTTATAATTGAGACAGTAGAGTTTGACAATATACAGTTATAATTGAGACAGTAGAGTTTGACAATATACAGAGTTATAATTGAGACAGTAGAGTTTGACAATATACAGAGTTATAATTGAGACAGTAGAGTTTGACAATATACAGTTATAATTGAGACAGTAGAGTTTGACAATATACAGTTATAATTGAGACAGTAGAGTTTGACAATATACAGAGTTATAATTGAGACAGTAGAGTTTGACAATATACAGTTATAATTGAGACAGTAGAGTTTGACAATATACAGAGTTATGATTGAGACAGTAGAGTTTGACAATATACAGTTATAATTGAGACAGTAGAGTTTGACAATATACAGTTATAATTGAGACAGTAGAGTTTGACAATATACAGAGTTATAATTGAGACAGTAGAGTTTGACAATATACAGTTATAATTGAGACAGTAGAGTTTGACAATATACAGAGTTATAATTGAGACAGTAGAGTTTGACAATATACAGAGTTATAATTGAGACAGTAGAGTTTGACAATATACAGTTATAATTGAGACAGTAGAGTTTGACAATATACAGTTATAATTGAGACAGTATAGTTTGACAATATACAGGGTTATAATTGAGACAGTAGAGTTTGACAATATACAGTTATAATTGAGACAGTAGAGTTTGACAATATACAGTTATAATTGAGACAGTAGAGTTTGACAATATACAGTTATAATTGAGACAGTAGAGTTTGACTGTTTACCGGGTTATATTACAGACAGGTAGACAAGCCTGAAATGGTGACATCAAAAAGATAAAGTCAAATTGTCTTTCTCTTACTGAAAGTTGACTTTGTCATTGGTTCTACACAATTATTTTTAAAAATAGTCATAACATTGTGTTCCAATTAAAAAAAAAAGTGTGATGATTGATAGTAGTAGGAGTGCTGTGCTTGTTACGTACAGTGTGGACACCAGGGCTTGAGAGATGTCAGACCACCGCAGCTTTCTCTAGTTATCCGTGTCAGCTGATTGGTAATGCCACGATTCAACAATCTGCGAGTATTGGATGATTCATGGGTTAGAGAATGCTTTCTTCCGGAGCCATTGTTACGAGTGATGCTATCTAAGTGTGCTTCAACAGATTCAGGTTTCCTGGTGAAGAGATCTTCTTGGTGTAACATCAATGCTGAAATTTGGCAAAAAACAATACAAAACAAGACCTGTTCATGTAAATTTCAATTTATATTCAACAATTTATTTTTTTTCTTCTCAAAACCTATATTTTTTGAGTGATGTAATATCAAGGGGGAGTTGATCGGGACAGAATGCATATCTACAGTGAAGCAAACTCCTCTCACATGGGCCTACTGTAAAACCTTCCAGTGACTTGGAGCTGCTGCCTCGCCAAAAATGATTTGCACAGAAAATGAGAGTAGTGAATATGGATGAACTAAAATAAGCCTTTTTCAGTGAAAGATCTATTAGCTAGCAGGGATTTGAAATTGGCTTGGTGTATACATAGGCAGACTTGTTGTTTTTGGTAGAGTGTTCTTGAACAGTATGTGGTGTGGCATCGAGCCCCAAATATGGGCAAGAGTGTATGTTATTGTTACATGTCTTTTCTTATGCATTAGGCCCCAGATCAATAAGAGTGCAGTTGTCACACACACCAAAACTGTTTTGCCTGTATTTTTATTCAATGCACTATCTTGGAAAGGCATCATAAAATCTACTCTATATAGCACGCATCTATATCGCCAGTGGGAAGATCAATACACACAAATACGCCGAGCAGACGGCCATGTTTTATACAACTATACAGTCAATCAATTGCATTGCTCAAACTTTTTGTGAGAAACATTTCCAGCACCATGTCTAAAATCTATTATACGATTGTTAGGCAAAATAATGGGATAAGACGAAAAGTAATTCTGGTTATTGACTGGCTAAGTAGGAAATGTAAAAGTTAATTTGACCAGTACTACTGGCGAGGATCAGTAATACTGTTTAGATAGGGCATTGCTCAAAGGACAACTGATTGGTCACCAGCATACAGGGTTGACCACCCTCCAGGCTGGACCAAGTTATGACCATAAGGTCCTGTTCATAGTATACAGTCACACACAAGGTTTGTAGAGGCAGTTCAGTCTGGTTTCTCTTGTTGTTGCGCTATAACTTGGCTGCTAATGGTCTTACTTTCATGCAATACTTGCTTTATGAAAATGTCAAAGGTCTGCTTGTTATTCTCTGAAGTGGTTTACAAGACGACGCTTTACATACGGCATCGTTTGATATAGATCTGTGTGCTACTTTTTTTTTCTTTCTGCATTAAAATGTAAGAATACAGATAGCTAGGATGTCTCAAAACATTACAACACAAATGAAATGGTAGGATTATACATAGGATTGAATCACAAGAGGATAGAATGTAGGCTTTGATTTGATGACATCACAATAGCAAAGTAAATATTGGAAGCTGTTTGTCCTGATTTTACTGATGAAGGTGGTATTTAGGTTATGAATACAAATTTAGTACTGTTAATCAAGTACTGTTTTGTTTATGAATATTGAATTTTGATTAACTATTCTACTCAGCCCATATCAAAACAACCTGGTTAGGTAAAAGGAAATGTGATTGCTGGAAAACAAATGAATACACATTGGGAGTAGATGGTGAGGGATTATGTGGTAAGGTACACAGTGGGAGAGTAGATGGTGAGGGATTATGTGGTAAGATACATAGTGGGAGAGTAGATGGTGAGGGATTATGTGGTAAGATACATAGTGGGAGAGTAGATGGTGAGGGATTATGTGGTAAGGTACATAGTGGGAGAGTAGATGGTGAGGGATTATGTGGTAAGAAAGAGTATAAGTGGGAGATTCCATGGTGGGAAATTCCATGGTGAGAGATTATATAGTGTTACAGTACATGATGGGGGATTCCATGATGAGAGTACAATGGGTGAGAGTACATGGTGAGAGAGTACATCATAGTGGGATAGTTCATGGTCAGGGAGACATACTGAGAGAGACATGTGAGATAGACATGGTAGTGTAAGAGTACATGGTGAGAGAGAGACATGGTGAGAGAGACATGGTGATAGAGACATGGTGATAGAGACATGGTGATAGAGACATGTTGAGAGAGATATAGTGAGAGAGACATGGTGAGAGAGACATGGTGAGAGAGACATGGTGATAGAGACATGGTGAGAGAGACATGGTGATAGAGACATGTTGAGAGAGATATAGTGAGAGAGACATGGTGAGAGAGACATGGAGAGAGAGACATGATGAGAGATATATGGTGAGAGAGACGTGGTGAGAGAGACATGATGAGAGATATATGTTGAGAGAGATATGGTGAGAGAGACATGGTGAGAGAGACATGATGAGAGATATATGGTGAGAGAGACATGGTGATAGAGACATGATGAGAGACATGTGAGATAGACATGGTTATGAGAGACATGTGATATAGAACATGGTAGTGTATGAGTACATAGTGAGAGAGACATGGTGAGAGAGACATGGTGAGAGATACATGGTGAGAGAGACATGGTGAGAGACATGGTGAGAGATACATGATGAGAGAGACATGGTGAGAGAGACATGGTGAGAGAGACATGGTGAGAGAGACATGGTGAGAGAGACATGGTGAGAGAGACATGGTGAGAGTACATTGTGAGAAAGAGACATGGTGAGAGAACATCAAATTGTGAGAGAGTACAAAGTGAGAGACAGTGAAAGTACATAGTGAGAGAGACATGATGAGAGTTCACAGTGACAGTGAGAGAGTTCATGGTGAGAGTACACAGGGACATCTGCAGTGGCATGTCAAAATAAAAATATATCTGTGAGAATATTTCATTGCATCCTTGTACACGAGCAAGTTGATTTATAAATTGTACACAAGCTAGTTTTTTTTTAACTTGTACACAGGAAGGTTTGCTTTTAAATTGTACACAAGCTGGTTTTATTTAACTTGTACACAAGCTAGTTTTATTTAACTTATACACGGACATTTAGAAAAAAACTTTTTGAGATTTACACACTGTGGTGTCTGAGACAATGCTCTTTTCCAGAAATGTTCACATTTACAAATTTAATGTTCTTTTGTTCTGGAGCGCACTGAGGTTATGCAAAGGAATTTTACGTAATAATGGGTTAGTGGAACGGGGAAGTATATCAGTAAACTGAAGGATATTCTAATGTCTAACTCAAACAGCAAGGCAAACTTTACATATTAGTGAAACCGAGGATATTGATTTAAATATTGGCAGCTCTGGTGGAATATTGGGGCAATGAGTGTATTAGAATTTAATTACAACACTGTATCATGTTGAAATACAATTGATCACGGAATAGAACCTACAATAGAATTATCTATCAGGGTTCAGTAGGAGGTGTATAACTTTAAAAACGTATTGAAATTAAAAAAGAAGAATGTAAGTGAGTCAAAAGATGTGTTGGGATGAGTTAGAAGATTTGTAAGGTGTACTACTGAACTAAGGATGTATTAGGAGGTTTATAAGGTGTACTACTGAACTAAGGATGTGTTAGGAGGTTTGTAAGGTGTACTACTGAACTAAGGATGAATGAGGAGGTTTGTAAGGTGTACTACTGAACTAAGGATGTATTAGGAGGTTTGTAAGGTGTACTACTGAACTAAGGATGTGTTAGGAGGTTTGTAAGGTGTACTACTGAACTAAGTATGAATAAGGAGGTTTGTAAGGTGTACTACTGAACTAAGTATGAATAAGGAGGTTTGTAAGGTGTACTACTGAACTAAGGATGAATGAGGAGGTTTGTAAGGTGTACTACTGAACTAAGGATGAATGAGGAGGTTTGTAAGGTGTACTACTGAACTAAGGATGAATTAGGAGATTTATAAGGTGTACTACTGAACTAAGGATGAATTAGGAGATTTGTAAGGTGTACTACTGAACTAAGGATGAATTAGGAGGTTTGTAAGGTGTACTACTAAACTAAGGATGAATTAGGAGGTTTGTAAGGTGTACTACTGAACTAAGGATGAATTAGGAGATTTGTAAGGTGTACTACTGAACTAAGGATGTATTAGGAGATTTGTAAGGTGTACTACTGACTAAGGATGTATTAGGAGATTTGTAAGGTGTACTACTGACTAAGGATGTATTAGGAGATTTGTAAGGTGTACTACTGAACTAAGGATGAATTAGGAGATTTGTAAGGTGTACTACTGAACTAAGGATGAATTAGGAGGTTTGTAAGGTGTACTACTGAACTAAGGATGAATTAGGAGGTTTGTAAGGTGTACTACTGAACTAAGGATGAATGAGGAGATTTATAAGGTGTACTACTGAACTAAGGATGAATTAGGAGATTTGTAAGGTCTACTACTGAACTAAGGATGAATTAGGAGATTTGTAAGGTGTACTACTGAACTAAGGATGAATTAGGAGATTTGTAAGGTGTACTACTGAACTAAGGATGAATTAGGAGGTTTGTAAGGTGTACTACTGAACTAAGGATGTATTAGGAGGTTTGTAAGGTGTACTACTGAACTAAGGATGAATTAGGAGGTTTGTAAGGTGTACTACTGAACTAAGGATGAATTAGGAGGTTTGTAAGGTGTACTACTAAACTAAGGATGAATTAGGAGGTTTGTAAGGTGTACTACTGAACTAAGGATGAATTAGGAGGTTTGTAAGGTGTACCACTGAACTAAGGATGTATTAGGAGATTTGTAAGGTGTACCACTGAACTAAGGATGAATTAGGAGGTTTGTAAGGTGTACCACTGAACAAAGGATGAATTAGGAGATTTGTAAGGTGTACTACTGAACTAAGGATGAATTAGGAGGTTTGTAAGGTGTACCACTGAACAAAGGATGAATTAGGAGATTTGTAAGGTGTACTACTAAACTAAGGATGAATTAGGAGGTTTATAAGGTGTACTACTAAACTAAGGATGAATTAGGAGATTTATAAGGTGTACTACTGAACTAAGGATGTATTAGGAGATTTGTAAGGTGTACTACTGAACTAAGGATGAATGAGGAGATTTGTAAGGTGTACCACTGAACTAAGGATGAATTAGGAGATTTGTAAGGTGTACTACTGAACTAAGGATGTATTAGGAGATTTGTAAGGTGTACTACTGAACTAAGGATGAATTAGGAGGTTTATAAGGTGTACCACTGAACTAAGGATGAATTAGGAGATTTGTAAGGTGTACCACTGAACTAAGGATGAATTAGGAGGTTTGTAAGGTGTACTACTGAACTAAGGATGAATTAGGAGATTTGTAAGGTGTACTACTGAACTAAGGATGTATTAGGAGGTTTATAAGGTGTACCACTGAACTAAGGATGAATTAGGAGGTTTGTAAGGTGTACTACTGAACTAAGGATGAATTAGGAGATTTATAAGGTGTACTACTGAACTAAGGATGTATTAGGAGGTTTGTAAGGTGTACTACTGAACTTAGGATGTATTAGGAGATTTATAAGGTGTACCACTGAACTAAGGATGTATTAGGAGATTTGTAAGGTGTACTACTGAACTAAGGATGAATTAGGAGGTTTGTAAGGTGTACCACTGAACTAAGGATGAATTAGGAGATTTATAAGGTGTACTACTGAACTAAGGATGAATTAGGAGATTTATAAGGTATACTACTAAACTACTCTGCTATGCTGAGATGCAATAATATAGGGCTTTCCAGGAGGTTTATATATATGGATAAAAATAGAATTAGCCATTCTGTTTTGTTTCTGTTAGGTTAAAAAAAGAATTTTGGAGTATAACAAGGTGTATATTACTTTCTGTAAAATGATTAAATAAAAAAGAATTAATCTTATACAGGGAGAGATGGCACCGCTGCATTATTGGCTTGTGTTTTTCAGCAATGGAATATCTCCCATGTTACGTGTAAAACAGAGCCATTCAGGTGTGAAAGGACTCCAGTGTTCTGAGAACACTGTTAAACATTTAAGACTCACGTCATAGATGTTGCAGTCTACTTAGAACTAAATAAACATCATCTAGTGTTCGAAACCATATATGTGGAGCACAGTTTTCAGAAAGCTTTGTGGTCTTATTGTTCTAGAACCTTTTTGCTGCATGAAGATAGAAAGAGGTTTTTGCTTGGATGAAAGAGGTTTTTGCTTGGATGCTGCGCAGGTGGTTATATCTTGGTGAAGGGAGCCACTGGGAGCCATTAAACAACTTTCTTTTTAGTTGATGTCTGATGGAAAAAAGAGGAGGTGAGAAATTTCCTACCTACTGGAAAACTTCAACAGCTTACTGAGTACACTACTGACTGGAGGTGTATCCCAGTCCAGTAATCTGAGGGTCAACAAAATGTTTGTAAAGGATGGACAAGCCACCAACTACAGACAATCCTGTACCCATACAGACTATCTGAAGGTCATAGAAATGTTTGTAAAGGATGGATAAGCCACCAACTACAGACAATCCTACACCTGATACTGACTATTGGAGGATCATAGAAATGTTTGTAAAGGATGGACAAGCTACCAATTACAGGCAATCCTGTACCACACTGACTATTATAATACTTTGCTGCTACTATTATATAAATTTATGTACCACAGTGGGCTTTACATAACTTCAATACAAAGGTTATTTGTCTGACTCCGACTGGTTTAAGTTATTTATCTACAAAAGTTTCATTGGCCATGTTTTGAATTTTACATGGTGTTCAAGTACTCTGGAGTTAAAAAGAATCATTTCTTAATAAAGTTATGCTGTTTTTATTCAATGAATGTCCATTCATATGCTGTTGTCGAAATCAAAGAGTTGGCTGTGTTCTCTAAAGTAGAAGAGTTGTGTAAGATTTTCATCATGAAAGATATCCCCGTTTGTTCTGTGTAGTGGTGCAATCGTTTCTAAATTTGCTATATCATTTAGGCAGTCTTTCTACCAAATTGGTATTTAGCAAAACTAGACAGAAACCAACAAAGAAACTGACACAAAGATTTGGAAAATAAGTTTGGGTTTTAAGTATTCTATTTCCTGTGATGTTATTGGTTTTGAAGATGATATGGTAAAAGCCATTGTTGGATCATCAAGGTCATTTTTGGATTGTAAGGTTAGGATCATGATTGTGAGGTCAAGGTCATTGTTGGACCATCAAGAACGTTGTTGGATTGTGAGGTCAAGTTCATTTTTGGATTGTGAGGTCAAGGTCATGAATGGATTGTTATTGTTGGATCAATAAGATCACTGGTAAATTACCTGGACTGTTGAGAGGTCCTGGAAGCTGTTGATATGATAAATACTATGTAGGCTAGTTTTACCACTGAAAATTGTTACATGCCACATGTTCTTAGCAAGATTGCAAATATTTTGAGCATTTTGAATTTTCTGATCAGCCAGTGACGTTTTAACCCAGATTAATCCATTTGTGGAAACAATTATGTAGATTGGTGCAGTTTTGTGAAATCTGCTGTTAAAAATAAATCTAATGGAAAAACGCTGAGAAGCAATCTGGCAAATGTTGCAGGATCTCTGAGCAGCTGTGGGATTCTGGGAAGTCGCTGACTGGTTTACCTGGCCTCCACGTGGCAGCCATTTTGTACTGTTAGCATAGATCTCTGAGTGCAGCGAGAACCAGAATTGCATGACAGTTAACACAATGACCCTAATTTCTATAGAGGTTTGGGTAGATGGCAGCCATTGTTTGTCAGGGATTCCAAGCAGTCCCCTAGGCCACCATTTCTATTGGGGCTTTATTAGAGGAAGCTGATTCCAGCTAACGACACTTTTAACAAATTAAATCCAATGGTGTAATGTGGTTAGTGCTGTTTGTTTACATTGCTGATGAGTATAAACCAGACGTTGGGGATTGTACTCCTGGGACGAGCAGGTGGGTGGGGGTTTATCACTATTGATTGGCCAGTGGTCAATCCCTAACTACATCAGGTGTGTCCAGAACATCTCGCCAAAATTACCAAACTGGACAGAGGTCGAAGAATCCGGGACTTAGTTAGTGAACAGTCCCATGTGTTATAGAATTGTAATAGACAAGGTCCAGTCTTGACCAATCAAAGAGATTATCACACCTCAATAGCTCATCCAACAAACATTGTATGTTATACGATAACTAAATGTAAGGTTTTTGAAAACAAACCTGTCTGTTACAGTATTTGGTAAAGAAGGAAAAAAAATGTAATACTCATGAAAAAATATTTATGTATAAAACACCCTTATAAAAAAAAAACCAATATAAAAAAAAACTATATAAAATAGGCATATAGAGATGGGAGGTATAGAGAGAGACAGGTATGAGACAGGTGAGTACTGGGAGGTATGTAGTGCTGGGAGGTATGTAGAGAGAGGTGTGTACTGGGAGGTATGTAGAGAGACAGGTGTGTACTGGGAGGTATGTAGAGAGACAGGTGTGTACTGGAAGGTATGTAGAGAGACAGGTGTGTACTGGAAGGTTGTAGAGAGACAGGTGTGTACTGGAAGGTATGTAGAGAGACAGGTGTGTACTGGAAGGTATGTAGTGCTGGGAGGTATGTAGAGAGAGGTGTGTACTGGGAGGTATGTAGAGAGACAGGTATGTACTGGAAGGTATGTAGTGCTGGGAGGTATGTAGAGAGACAGGTGTGTACTGGGAGGTATGTAGTGCTGGGAGGTATGTAGAGAGAGGTGTGTACTGGGAGGTATGAAGAGAGACAGGTGTGTACTGGGAGGTATGTAGAGAGACAGGTGTGTACTGGAAGGTATGTAGAGAGACAGGTGTGTACTGGAAGGTTGTAGAGAGACAGGTGTGTACTGGAAGGTATGTAGAGAGACAGGTGTGTACTGGTAGGTATGTAGAGAGACAGGTGTGTACTGGAAGGTATGTAGAGAGACAGGTGTGTACTTGAAGGTATGTAGAGAGACAGGTGTGTACTGGGAGGTATGTAGAGAGACAGGTATGTACTGGAAGGTATGTAGAGAGACAGGTGTGTACTGGAAGGTATGTAGAGAGACAGGTGTGTACTGGAAGGTATGTAGAGAGACAGGTGTGTACTGGGAGGTATGTAGAGAGACAGGTGTGTACTGGAAGGTATGTAGAGAGACAGGTGTGTACTGGAAGGTATGTAGAGAGACAGGTGTGTACTGGGAGGTATGTAGAGAGACAGGTGTGTACTGGAAGGTATGTAGAGAGACAGGTGTGTACTGGGAGGTATGTAGAGAGACAGGTGTGTACTGGAAGGTATGTAGAGAGACAGGTGTGTACTGGAAGGTATGTAGAGAGACAGGTGTGTACTGGAAGGTATGTAGAGAGACAGGTGTGTACTTAAAGGTATGTAGAGAGACAGGTGTGTACTTGAAGGTATTAAGAGAGACAGGTGTGTACTTGAAGGTATGTAGAGAGACAGGTGTGTACTGGAAGGTATGTAGAGAGACAGGTGTGTACTTGAAGGTATGTAGAGAGACAGGTGTGTACTGGGAGGTATGTAGAGAGACAGGTGTGTACTTGAAGGTATGTAGAGAGACAGGTGTGTACTTGAAGGTATGTAGAGAGACAGGTCATTTAGGAAGTTAGTAGTGTAATGAATCCTTTAGAAGCTAGCAGCCAGAGTATTGCCAATATTGATCTGTTTTAATTATGGGCTATAGTCTGAGGTAAATTAATGGGATTGATTGGTGAGACTGGTAGTGTCCGACTACAAGCCTACATCACTTGGTGGCGCAACTTATTGTTAGCTGGTTTCCTTGGTAAACACAGACCAGTGTAACTGTTTTCTGGCAGATAGGAATCTCAGAGTAGTGGGACAATCAGATTCTAATCCAGTCTTCTAAAGTCTGGTGTCTGTCCTGCGGCCTCATCCAGTATAACAATTGAAACCTATATTTATATCAGTGTTGATGATATAACCCCAGCCAATGAACCAATCAAAGACTGTGGCCAGTTAATCAAGAACAGCTTTAGTCCAAATTTCCTTTTGTATATTTACATAGGTTAAAGAGCATTAAGTTGGAACTTTTCAAGTCTGTTAATGTAGGTACTGTTATACAGTTATAAATTGTTATATTGTTTTACCCAACTCTGTTATACAGTTATAAATTGTTATATTGTTTTACCCAACTCTGTTATACAGTTATACGTTGTTATATAGGTTTACCCAACTCTGTTATACAGTTATACGTTTACTATAGGTTTACCCAACTCTGTTATACAGTTAAAAGTTGTTATATAGGTTTACCCAACTCTGTTATACAGTTATACGTTTACTATAGGTTTACCCAACTCTGTTATACAGTTATAAGTTGTTATATAGGTTTACCCAACTCTGTAATACAGTTATAAGTTGTTATATAGGTTTACCCAACTCTGTTATACAGTTATACGTTTACTATAGGTTTACCCAACTCTGTTATACAGTTATAAGTTGTTATATAGGTTTACCCAACTCTGTAATACAGTTATAAGTTGTTATATAGGTTTACCCAACTCTGTTATACAGTTATACGTTTACTATAGGTTTACCCAACTCTGTAATACAGTTATACGTTTACTATAGGTTTACCCAACTCTGTTATACAGTTATACGTTTACTATAGGTTTACCCAGCTCTGTAATACAGTTATAAGTTGATGAAATAAATCTTCATACTTAACAAGAGAAGAGACTTTAGCTTCAATAAGTACTATTAAATGACTCAACTACTACTGATCAGTCCTTATTGTTTTGGAAACAATTGTATTTTTGTATCAACTGCCCAGCACAGAGTAAGGAGATCGGCATATAGGGGCTGATCGGTCTCCATGGTGATGGGCAGGATATCACAAATGACATTGCCATAGTGATTGTCTTGAGTGACCATGGAGACAGAAAGATCAGGGAAGCTTCTATCATGGAAGAAAGGGTTTCTTGGGGTCCAAGCAGGTACCCCTGCAATGTTTAATAGGGGGCTCCATGGGGTCAGGTAAGGTGCCTCCTGGCATCATAATGACCAGTATAATATTGCCGCACGCAGTCTTTATGACAAGTTTTTCCAAGGTTCTTCTACAAATGATACTGCATGTTTGCGCATGTGAGAGATATCTGAGAGAATTAAGAGCAGTTTAATGGTTTTCAGGGTAGCTTCATTGCTGTACAGAGATTTTGCAAATAAAAAAAGTTGTTGGAACACTTTCTTCACACTGATGCCCAGCCAGTTTTAATGACGTCATAAAATTCTGGCATCACAAGCAATGACTGGGGAGTAAGACGGACATTTTAAATCAATGAAGAGAGTTTAAAATGTTCTGCCTGTAAATAATTATTCCAATTTCATTGTTATTCTGATGAAATTTCAATAAGGATTTGACAATATTTGATTTGTTATAAGGTGATATATCATTGATGATATCTAACAGTTACAATAAATACTAAATTGAAGGTTTGGACAAGTGTAGTTATCATTGTACAGGTGAAGGTATGGACTAGTGTGGTTATCATTGTACAGGTGAAGGTATGGACTAGTGTAGTTATCATTGTACAGGTGAAGGTGACTAGGGATAGTGTAGCTAGTGTAGTTATCATTGTACAGGTGAAGTATGGACTAGTGTAGTTATCATTGTACAGGTGAAGGTATGGACTAGTGTAGTTATCATTGTACAGGTGAAGGTATGGACTAGTGTAGTTATCATTGTACAGGTGAAGGTATGGACTAGTGTAGTTATCATTGTACAGGTGAAGGTATGGACTAGTGTAGTTATCATTGTACAGGTGAAGGTATGGACTAGTGTAGTTAGTATTGTACAGGTGAAGGTATGGACTAGTGTAGTTATCATTGTACAGGTGAAGGTATGGACTAGTGTAGTTATCATTGTACAGGTGAAGGTATGGACTAGTGTAGTTATTATTGTACAGGTGAAGGTATGGACTAGTGTAGTTATCATTGTACAGGTGAAGGTATGGACTAGTGTAGTTATCATTGTACAGGTGAAGGTATGGACTAGTGTAGTTAGTATTGTACAGGTGAAGGTATTGACTAGTGTAGTTATCATTGTACAGGGAAGGTATGGACTAGTGTAGTTATCATTGTACAGGGAAGGTATGGACTAGTGTAGTTATCATTGTACAGGTGAAGGTATGGACTAGTGTAGTTATCATTGTACAGGTGAAGGTATGGACTAGTGTAGTTATCATTGTACAGGTGAAGGTATGGACTAGTGTAGTTATCATTGTACAGGTGAAGGTATGGACTAGTGTAGTTATCATTGTACAGGTGAAGGTATGGACTAGTGTAGTTATCATTGTACAGGGAAGGTGAAGGTATGGACTAGTGTAGTTATCATTGTACAGGGAAGGTGAAGGTATGGACTAGTGTAGTTATCATTGTACAGGTGAAGGTATGGACTAGTGTAGTTATCATTGTACAGGGAAGGTATGGACTAGTGTAGTTATCATTGTACAGGTGAAGGTATGGACTAGTGTAGTTATCATTGTACAGGGACGGTATGGACTAGTGTAGTTATCATTGTACAGGTGAAGGTATGGACTAGTGTAGTTATCATTATACAGGTGAAGGTATGGACTAGTGTAGTTATCATTGTACAGGTGAAGGTATGGACTAGTGTAGTTATCATTGTACAGGTGAAGGTATGGACTAGTGTAGTTATCATTGTACAGGTGAAGGTATGGACTAGTGTAGTTATCATTGTACAGGTGAAGGTATGGACTAGAGTAGTTATCATTGTACAGGTGAAGGTGAAGGTATGGACTAGTGTAGTTATCATTGTACAGGGAAGGTATTGACTAGTGTAGCGGTTATTCAGGTGGTTTTCCTGATCTGTATTGATTGTCTAGGTTTGGGGACAGGACCACATCCTGGCCACAAGTCCTGGCAATACGACCATGCTGGAATTGGGCTTGCATGCCTTGGTACCATCAGCCGAAAACCCAGGCCTGTCATTGGATGGTTCAAATTAACAGACGGATCTAGAAAGGCTGCAGTAATCTAAACACTTGTTCCCTCATTGCCATCAGCCATGCTGACTTGTTGTTAGTTAACATAGTCCCCCATTGTGACTTTACAAATAAACTAGCCTCTCATATATACTCTTGGAAAAAACTCTCTATCCTCTATTCTGTTTTTTATGACCATCAGCATTTTAATACCATAGAAAATATGTTTGTCTGTTAGGAATAGACGGCTTGTCAGTTGACATCAGGGATCACTCAATACTTTACTGGCACTCAAAATAATCTCCATAGTGGTATGGCTTTTTACTAAATGAAACATTTTGTAAAACTTTTATTTTACAGTAATGATTCTGTAGCAGACAAAACCTACACCAAGAATCAGAAAACAAATTTTCTACTGAAATACTTGCACACAAAATTTTATTCAGATACCATGGGGAAAAATGTCATAGACATATCACACATGTTTTGGTCTTTATTTCTAAAACCAACCTGTAAAAGGAAAGTCTTTTTTAACCATCTATGTCCTCAGGGATGATATAAACTTGTGTAACTTCAGTGGAGAGATCTGTAACTTCAGTAGAGAGATCTGTAACTTCAGTAGAGAGATCTGTAACTTCAGTAGAGAGATCAGTAACTTCAGTAGAGAGATCTGTAACTTCAGTAGAGAGATCTGTAACTTCAGTAGAGAGATCTGTAACTTCAGTGGAGAGATCTGTAACTTCAGTAGAGAGATCTGTAACTTCAGTAGAGAGATCTGTAACTTCAGTAGAGAGATCTGTAACTTCAGTAGAGAGATCTGTAACTTCAGTGGAGAGATCTGTAACTTTAGTAGAGAGATCTGTAACTTCAGTAGAGAGATCTGTAACTTCAGTAGAGAGATAATTTAAACTTCTGTACCTTCAGTGGCGAGATCATTTAAACTTCTGTAACTTCAGTGGAGAGATCTGTAACTTCAGTGGAGACATCATTTAAACTCTGTTCTCTCTGTCATTATAATCATTATACAGATCTTAACCTTTTATGGCTTTAAGGAAATTACCAAGCCAGTAAAGGTTGACCATGAGGGCTGAACATTGACCACTGGCCAGCTGCCGAGATAAACAGGTCATTAGTTATTGATGATTATTTGACCTTTGAAACACTGAGTGGATCCAATACCTGTAGCTTTGAACCACATACTAAATGTCCAATACTTGTAGTCTAGAACCACACAGACTCGATTTCCAATACTTGTAGTCTAGAACCACACAGACTCAATGTCCAATACTTGTAGTCTAGAACCACACAGACTCGATGTCCAATACCTGTAGTCTAGAACCACACAGACTCAATGTCCAATACTTGTAGTCTAGAACCACACAGACTTGATGTCCAATACTTGTAGTCTAGAACCACACAGACTCGATGTCCAATACCTGTAGTCTAGAACCACACAGACTTGATGTCCAATACCTGTAGTCTAGAACCACACAGACTCGATGTCCAATACTTGTAGTCTAGAACCACACAGACTTGATGTCCAATACCTGTAGTCTAGAACCACACAGACTTGATGTCCAATACCTACAGTCTAGAACCACACAGACTCGATGTCCAATACCTGTAGTCTAGAACCACACAGACTTGATGTCCAATACTTGTAGTCTAGAACCACACAGACTGGATGTCCAATACTTGTAGTCTAGAACCACACAGACTCGATGTCCAATACTTGTAGTCTAGAACCACACAGACTTGATGTCCAATACCTGTAGTCTAGAACCACACAGACTCGATGTCCAATACTTGTAGTCTAGAACCACACAGACTTGATGTCCAATACCTACAGTCTAGAACCACACAGACTTGATGTCCAATACTTGTAGTCTAGAACCACACAGACTTGATGTCCAATACTTGTAGTCTAGAACCACACAGACTCGATGTCCAATACCTGTAGTCTAGAACTACACAAATTCGAGGTCCAATACTTGTAGTCTAGAACCACACAGACTTGATGTCCAATACTTGTAGTCTAGAACCACACAGACTCGATGTCCAATACCTGTAGTCTAGAACCACACAGACTTGATGTCCAATACCTACAGTCTAGAACCACACAGACTCGATGTCCAATACCTGTAGTCTAGAACCACACAGACTTGATGTCCAATACTTGTAGTCTAGAACCACACAGACTGGATGTCCAATACTTGTAGTCTAGAACCACACAGACTCGATGTCCAATACTTGTAGTCTAGAACCACACAGACTTGATGTCCAATACCTGTAGTCTAGAACCACACAGACTCGATGTCCAATACTTGTAGTCTAGAACCACACAGACTTGATGTCCAATACCTACAGTCTAGAACCACACAGACTTGATGTCCAATACTTGTAGTCTAGAACCACACAGACTTGATGTCCAATACTTGTAGTCTAGAACCACACAGACTCGATGTCCAATACCTGTAGTCTAGAACTACACAAATTCGAGGTCCAATACTTGTAGTCTAGAACCACACAGACTTGATGTCCAATACTTGTAGTCTAGAACCACACAGACTCGATGTCCAATACCTGTAGTCTAGAACCACACAGACTTGATGTCCAATACTTGTAGTCTAGAACCACACAGACTCGATGTCCAATACTTGTAGTCTAGAACCATGCAGGCCCAATATTTCCATAGATGGTAAAAAATACCACACAGCCTGTCAGATTTCCATAGATGGTAAAAAATACCACACAGCCTGTCAGATTTCCATGTATGGTTTACAAATACCACACAGCCTGTCAGATTTCCATCTATGGTTTACAAATACCAGTACAATTCATAGAGGCAATTAAGGACATAAAGTGAGAAGACTCTGAGATTCATTGTAAGATTTATGGGACAGTGATAGGGATGAAGACCTGACATATCTAACACTGGCTAGCTTAGAGATGGTCACTGTCCAGTCAGTGGCACAAAGATAACTGGACATATAATCAGCCACAAAATACACATTTCAACCTTTTCTTTACCAGTCAGCTTTTTGAGGGGATCACCAGTCACAAGAGCAGATAGCTTTTGTTCTGTTCCCTTTAGAAGGAGGACCGACACAGGGTCAAATCATTGCGGTCAGTGGGTACTGTGTGGAGGTCAATCCCAGGGTAAAGGGGATGCAGTATTGCAGCTGGACAATACTGTACCCCCCTGATCAGAGGAGGAATTCTAAAGAAGCTCTATGGCAGGAAATTAGAATTCAGCTGGGGACTTGAAGGACATATATTGGGCTGTAATACAGGTACATTAAATAGAATCACTCTGACATTGTAACTGTCTCCTCAGGTTTTAAATGTACTTCAATCTGGTTATTGATGACCCCCTCTTTCACACCAGCCTGTTCTCCCTATAATGGAAAGGTCATGACAGGGCTGGACCCAACACTCCATAAAACACCTCTGATACACATAGGGGTGATGGGGCCTCTGACTTCTCACTGGAGGGGTATCAGGGTCTCACATCTCACTGGAGGGGTGATGTGGCTTCCAACCTCTCACTGGAGGGGGTGACAGGGTATCTCACTTCTCACTGGAGGGGTGACAGGGTCTCACACATCTCACTGGAGGGTTGACAGGGTATCTCACTTCTCACTGGAGGGTTGACAGGGTCTCACACCTCTCACTGGAGGGTTGACAGGGTCTCACACCTCTTACTGGAGGGTTGACAGGGTATCTCACTTCTCACTGGAGGGGTGACAGGGTCTCACACATCTCACTGGAGGTTTGGCAGGGTCTCAGCTATCACTGGAGGGGTGACAGGGTATCTCATTTCTGACTGGAGGGGTGACAGGGTCTTACACCTCTCACTGGAGGGTTGACAGGGTATCTCACTTCTCACTGGAGGGTTGACAGGGTCTCACACTTCTCACTGGAGGTTTGACAGGGTATCTCACTTCTCACTGGAGGGTTGACAGGGTCTTACACCTCTCACTGGAGGGTTGACAGGGTATCTCACTTCTCACTGGAGGGTTGACAGGGTCTCACACTTCTCACTGGAGGTTTGACAGGGTCTCACACTTCTCACTGGAGGGTTGACAGGGTCTCACACCTCTCACTGGAGGGTTGACAGGGTATCTCACCTCTCACTGGAGGGGTGAAGGGGTCTCACACCTCTCACTGGAGGTTTGACAGGGTATCTCACTTCTCACTGGAGGGGTGATGGGGTCTCACACCTCTCACTGGAGGGTTGACAGGGTCTCACACTTCTCACTGGAGGGGTGATGGGGTCTCACACCTCTCACTGGAGGGTTGACAGGGTCTCACACTTCTCACTGGAGGGGTGATGGGGTCTCACACCTCTCACTGGAGGGTTGACAGGGTCTCACACTTCTCACTGGAGGGTTGACAGGGGTCTCACACCTCTCACTGGAGGGGTGATGGGGTCTCACACCTCTCACTGGAGGGTTGACAGGGTATCTCACTTCTCACTGGAGGGTTTACAGGGTCTCAAACCTCTAACTGGAGGGTTGACAGGAGTTGATAAATAGACAGGACAGAGTTTACTTTTCACTGATCATTTACAGCATCAGTTTTTCAGATTTGAAAGAATTGATGAGAGGTGACGTATATGGCACATTTCAACATGTCAGAAATATTGTCAACTGTTTTTTTTTTACGAATTTTGATGAAAATTGTGTTCCTAATGACACAGATTATATTAAGGATTGTCTTTTTACTGAGAAATTTTCCCTGGTTTAATTATGATATAACCATGTTCTATTTACCTGTCCAAATCAAGCTCTGTATCTGATCACACAGAGACCTATTGATTGGAGAGTTTTCTGGCCAATTTTAATCCCCAATTTGCTGATGTTTTGTGTATGGTATAAAACAGGACGAAGCATCTGATTACTTGTACCTGTTACACGCGAGGTCGTGTGTATCATCTTCAAAGGGTGATGCAAGAAACATATCCAGGCATGCTATTATAGCCCTACTGTTGTCAGCCTCTCTTTAGACTTATGTATCAAAGTTTGACTAGTCGGTCAGGAGAGTCTAGACTGACATACCAATATGTCTGTCTGTCCACTCAACAGATGGTGCTGGGGTTAGTTGACTGTAGTCATACCCTGTTGATGGTGCTGAGGTTAGTTGACTGTAGTCACACCCTGTTGATGGTGCAGAGGTTAATTGACTGTAGTTACTCCCTGTTGATGGTGCTGAGGTTAGTTGACTGTAGTTACATCCCGTTGATGGTGCAGAGGTTAATTGACTGTAGTTACTCCCTGTTGATGGTGCTGAGGTTAGTTGACTGTAGTTACTCTCCATTGATGGTGCTGAGGTTAATTGACTGTAGTTACACCCTGTTGATGGTGCTGAGGTTAGTTGACTGTAGTTACTCTCCGTTGATGGTGCTGAGGTTAATTGACTTTAGTTACTCCCTGTTGATGGTGCTGAGGTTAGTTGACTGTAGTTACATCCCGTTGATGGTGCAGAGGTTAATTGACTGTAGTTACTCCCTGTTGATGGTGCTGAGGTTAATTAACTGTAGTTACTCCCTGTTGATGGTGCTGAGGTTAGTTGACTGTAGTTACATCCCTGTTGATGGTGCTGAGGTTAAGTTGACTGTAGTCACTCCCTGTTGATGGTGCAGAGGTTAATTAACTGTAGTTACTCCCTGTTGATGGTGCTGAGGTTAATTGACTGTAGTCACACCCTGTTGATGGTGCTGAGGTTAGTTGACTATTTTGACGGTCTGTACACCCCATTAGAAGTGCTGGGATGTGTAGGTGAATACCCTATATTGACAGATAGTTTAGCAGAACCACATCTATAACTTAAGTGGTGAAGTTATAGTTGATAGTTAATACAGATCATTCATTGGATGAGGGTGTCATTAAGTCTAGACTAGATATATGAAAGTATAATTTTGTCTCTGTAAAATCAGATGATATTTAAAATCGCTTTCAGTAACAGGTAATAGATTATCATACAAATATCAGAGGCCTGCTTTATAAGTGTCTGTAATCAAGGTTATTGCTCTGTAGATACTGGTCCTACCTTTAGTAGTAGTTTTTACTGATATATACACTTACATGTACATTTGTATACATTTTTATTTCATTAGATGCAATTATCAGAGTGAATCTTAGATTGGGGACATGTTCCTGACTGGCACAGAAAAGGAAAACGACCAAATTTTGATGTACAGTTATTTATCTGTTGCTGAGTCATGTTTGTAACTGTTGGCGGTTTTGACTAATGGTATTATTGGCTGTGATCATCTCCACATTTAGATTTACATACTTGTGGCCCTTTATTGTGTACACCAGATTCTTATATATACTTAATTGGAAATAAATCTGTGTATTTTCAATGAACGTATGAGTCACCTTTGTCGGTGACAAATTCTGGAGATATTTGTATTAATGGCCTATAGCAACCAATTCAAGAAAATAATAATTGAATTTTATGGAAGAAAACAATGTTGAACCCGTTTTGTATAATGAAATCTTAGATGCTTTATGGGAATCAGATTCATCGACATACAAAGCCTATAACTGACATATGATTAATGTAACTCTGAAGAGTTTTCCGAGAGTATCTGATCATAACCTTCAGGGCTGACACAGCTGTATGTGTCCTCTGTAGTCCTGGTCCCCGTATAACTGGCGCTGTATATATGTTGTCAGCTTTTCATACTCCATTGCCTGTGAATGGAAACAGTTAGGCGTCTGACATATATGTTTTTATTTTTTAAAAAACATGATACTGGTGAAGTAGTTAAGATGGTGTGTGACTAGGCGGTATAACTGGAAGTTTTTGTTAAAGAACGTATCTATCTACTCAAATGTTTCTCTACATAATCACCGATACCTACAACAAACAATAGTCATGTCGCTTGGGACAACGGGAGACTGATCGGGTGGTCGCGCTTGACAGCTCATGTGAATCACTAATTATGTCTTATCGTTTATTTCTATCGCGGTTTTCCGTTATTTAAGAACAAGTAACCTTGGTATTTTTTCGCCCTGTTCTAGGTTTTGTCCACATTTCTATGGGCGAATTGTTTGATATAAACATTTGTAGTATAGGTAACACTGTGGTATAGACAGTTTGTCCCGTACGGTGGATTGAAAATAAAATGACAGTTTCTTAAAGATCTTTGTGTATTGGAGCATAAATTCCATCTTTTATAAAGTTTATGATAGTTAAGGACCAATAAAAACATTTGAATCCAAAAGTCAATAAAAATGTGAAGTTTAACTAGCAGGTGTAGAAGATAAACCACCTGGTATTTGACACTACAAGAATTAGGTATAGACAGGTGCGGTCAAACACCCACGGTCAATTCTGAATACCAATGAAGCTCCAAAAACCCACAGTCAATACTGAATACCAATGGAGCTCCAAAAACCCACGGTCAATGTTAAATAACAGAAGAAGTTAAAGAAGAAAATAATAAAACAAAACAAACCAAAAACAAAAACAAAAAATGGGTCAATATTAAGTACAGAAGGGAAACCCACTAATTAATTTCAAACAAAATTGGGGCCAATATTTAAAAAAACAAAAAAATACCAACGGCAGAGAGATGGTGCTACTGATTAGAACACCTGGTTCAGCAGAGAGATGGTGCTACTGATTAGAACACCTGGTACAGTAGAGAGATGGCACTACTGATTAGAACAGAGAGATGACACTACTGATTAGAACACCTGGTACAGTAGAGAGATGGTGCAACTGATTAGAACACCTGGTACAGCAGAGAGATGGTGCAACTGATTAGAACAGAGTGATGGCACTACTGATTAGAACATTTGGTACAGCAGAGAGATGGCACTACTGATTAGAACACCTGGTACAGCAGAGAGATGGTGCTACTGATTAGAACACCTGGTACAGCAGAGAGATGGTGCTACTGATTAGAACACCTGGTACAGCAGAGAGATGGCACTACTGATTAGAACACCTGGTACAGCAGAGAGATGGTGCTACAGATTAGAACACCTGGTACAGCAGAGAGATGGTGCTACTGATTAGAACACCTGGTACAGCAGAGAGATGGTGCTACTGATTAGAACACCTGGTACAGCAGAGAGATGGTGCTACTGATTAGAACACCTGGTACAGCAGAGAGATGGTGCTACTGATTAGAACACCTGGTACAGTAGAGAGATGGTGCTACTGATTAGGACACCTGGTACAGCAGAGAGATGGTGCTACTGATTAGAACACCTGGTACAGTAGAGATGGTGCTACTGATTAGAACACCTGGTACAGTAGAGAGATGGTGCTACTGATTAGAACACCTGGTACAGTAGAGAGATGGTGCTACTGATTAGAACACCTGGTACAGCAGAGAGAGAGAGAGAGATGATGATGATGATGATGAACCTATATCTATATATCCTGACAGAGAGATTATAAACAGACTGCTGGAGAATCATATACTTAATTACTGTTTGCTTGTTGGCTCTTTCCATTTGGGCTGGTTTTTAGCTGTGAATGAAAGATAATCGATTTTCAATTGAGGAATATAAATGTTCTATTGATACAGCTCTGACTGCAATATTTGCCAATCAACTTTACAGTAAAATTAATTATTAACAATTAATCCTAATTTCAGTCTTTAGGAATCAATTGGTGAAAGTGGGAGAGTGGTATTGCTGTGTGTTATCATACTTTAATGAAAACTGCTATGATAGCTGTTATTCAGAATAAATGGCATGCATGAAGTAGTTAGGAGCTGTCTGTTCCCAGTACCTGGGTTTAATCACAAAACACTATTTAATATCTTGCCTAAAATTCTCTCATGGAGAATTCATTTATTTGTGTTAGGTTTAGAAACATTGTAATTATAGCATGCTACCTGAGGCAAATAAATTGTGATCAATGTTTTACTAATTGATACAAGAAAAATATGATTTTACCTGAGTGATGTAAAAACTGCTTTACCTGTGTCAAATAAAAACAGTTTTACCTGAGTAAAGTAAAGATGGTTTTACCTGTGTCAAATAGAAATAGTTTTACCTGAGTGAAGTAAAGATGGTTTTACCTGAGTCAAGTAAAATTTATTTGTATCAAGTAAAGTTGATTGATTGAGGTAAAATCTGACTCTCTATTAGTCAACCAAAATCTTATTCTACATGGATAGAAGTAAGATATGGTTCTATATGGACAAAAGTTAGATAGGGTGCTACATGGGCAAAAGTAAGATATGGTTCTATATGGACAAAAGTAAGATATGGTTCTATATGGACAAAAGTAAGATATGGTCCTATATGGACAAAAGTAAGATATGGTTCTATATGGACAAAAGTAAGATATGGTTCTATATGGACAAAAGTAAGATATGGTCCTATATGGACAAAAGTAAGATATGGTTCTATATGGACAAAAGTAAGATATGGTTCTATATGGACAAAAGTAAGATATGGTCCTATATGGACAAAGTAAGATATGGTTCTATATGGACAAAAGTAAGATATGGTTCTATATGGACAAAAGTAAGATATGGTCCTATATGGACAAAAGTAAGATATGGTTCTATATGGACAAAAGTAAGATATGGTTCTATATGGACAAAAGTAAGATATAGTTCTATATGGACAAAAGTAAGATATGGTTCCTATATGGACAAAAGTAAGATATGGTTTCTATATGGACAAAAAGTAAGATATGGTTCTATATGGGACAAAAGTAAGATATGATTCCTATATGGACAAAAGTAAGATATGGTTCTATATGGACAAAAGTAAGATATGGTTCTATATGGACAAAAGTAAGATATGGTTCTATATGGACAAAAGTAAGATATGGTCCTATATGGACAAAAATAAGATATGGTCCTATATGGACAAAAGTAAGATACATGTATAGTGCTACATGGGCAAAAGTCAGATTTGGTTCTACATTCCATCTGAAAGTAGCAAAACCTTGGTTTAACTGTTTAGTTATGTAATACAGCATGCCAGTAATGTATATCATTTTACTTAGATATTGTCTAAGCTATCGTGTGTGGATGGACTAGGAAAGGAGAAGAGAGAGGGTAAAAGTTTGGGGAGTCACCATCTGTTACCTGTTGATAGTGTGAGGGTATAACAGCCTGCAGATCTACTCCATATGTTACCTGGAGTAGACTTTTAAATCTACAGGGGTAAAGAGATAAATGTGGATTTTAAAATACTGAATTCAACAATTAAAAGGAGACATCTGTTACATTTTAAACAGAAGTACATTGAGTTCATTTTAAAAAGGGAGGCAAAATATATAAATGGATTTGTTGTTGTCATGTTGAGTTACGCATCAGTAACAGGAAGCTCAGTTTAATGCAAACATTATAAGCATCATGTTAATTTAAAGATTGATTACGGGGATCTTACGACAGATGGTACCAAAATACGGAACAGCTAATAGACATAATGTATTGAAGCTCACAATGAAAAGAGGCAGCAGATGGTGTAAGTACCCATACACAATATTACAGGTAGGTACCCCAGAACGGGTCAGATGTACCCCCACACAATACTACAGGTAGGTACCCCAGTACAGGTCAGCTGTACCCCCACACAATACTACAGGTAGGTACCCCAGTACAGGTCAGCTGTACCCCCACACAATACTACAGGTAGGTACCCCAGTACCGGTCAGCTGTACCCCCACACAATACTACAGGTAGATACTCCAGTACAGGTCAGCTGTACCCCCACACAATACTACAGGTAGGTACCCCAGTACAGGTCAGCTGTACCCCCACACAATACTACAGGTAGGTACCCAAGTACAGGTCAGCTGTACCCCCACACAATACTACAGGTAGGTACCCAAGTACAGGTCAGCTGTACCCCCACACAATATTACAGGTAGATACCCCAGTACAGGTCAGCTGTACCCCCACACAATACTACAGGTAGGTACCCAAGTACAGGTCAGCTGTACCCCCACACAATATTACAGGTAGGTACCCCAGTACAGGTCAGCTGTACCCCCACACAATACTACAGGTAGGTACCCCAGTACAGGTCAGCTGTACCCCCCCCCCCCCCCCCCCAGGTAGGTACCCCAGTACAGGTCAGCTGTACCCCCATACAATACTACAGGTAGGTACCCCAGTACAGGTCAGCTGTACCCCCATATATTCCTGTTTTAGTTCACTGAGGAAATGTCCCAATAAGTTTACACACTTCTACATTCCTGTTTTAGTTTATTGAGGAAACAGCCCGTTATTTCTATTAAATAACACCCTAGTAGGGATGTATAGCCTTGTAAAATATCAACTGTTTTGGCTGGATTTGCTGTTTAGATGCCCGTTAAGACTTTGTTGATAGTATTTTTTGATAATTTTTATAATAGGAATTTGCGATTCTCTATAAAATAACACAGCAGCAATGTTATAAAATATATATTGTTCTGTTGGATTTCTGCCAAAATAAGACAACTACGAAAAAATTGGTGTGTTAGGAGATATTTAAATAACTAAATATCAATGGATCAATCTAGCGTAATTGTGGAGTTGTTTGGAATTTTGGTTGTTGGTGTGTAATCGTTGTGTAATCACAGATAATACTCAATTCTTTAAAATCAAAGCTAAAGATACTCTGCGCTATGATCGCACAAAGGCTGACTTCTACCTGTGTAAACAGTGCCGTCAGGGGCTGTATTAATACATTATATTGTCGCAATTTGATCTGCTATCATTTTTATTCTGTCTGCAGTGACCAAATCATGATGTCGAGAGCCAAATGATATTGTCTCCGACAAATGTGGCGATCAGGTTACCATTGTAATTTACCAACACGATCAGCCAGACTCGCAGCTTGTGTAATAACTTTTTTTTAAAGATTGAAAAACATCTCCTCAAATGACTTGCAGTAATATATTGAAATCTATCTGGGCAGACCTTAAAAAAAAGCCATCAATATCGGATGGAGGAGCTGTAACACATGGGCAGGGTTTAATCTACTAGCTGATATAATGTACATTGTATGGATGGTTTAGTAATCAGATGAGCTGGCTTATTATCATAGCTTCTCCCGGTTTCTCTGTCGTTTACTTCTTTGTCGGCACATAAAGAAACAAACTGAAGGTGTCTCACAATAGGGGTACAGAATCAATGCTTGGGGTCGGCTACGGCACTCTATATGGAAATGTCAGAGGTCACAGCGACACTTTATATAGGCCCGTTACTTACATGTATTATCATGTTCCACATCCTTTCTGTACGTTAGATGTGTTACATTACACCCCTGAATAGTGTCTGCCCACCCCAAAATCTCAGCCTCTCAATGGATTTGTGTGTCAACTGTCTGACCTTGGAGTCTGACCTTGGGATCATCGTGTCTCTAGGGGACAAACGGTGGCCCCTACAACGGAAATGGTGACAGGCAGCCACAGGGGGCCCTGTGCCTCCCAGTTTGCTCCAGGTAATAGGTGGTAATGACTAGGTTGGTCCTGGGTGATCTATGTGCTGTGTTTCCTCCTCACCCTTTATGTACATACAAATCTACCCAATCCTAATTAGATTGAATTTGGTTTAAAATTCAATTTAAACTTGCCTCCAGCCCCTGTCTGCCTCTCGGTATTGAATATTTGAACAAGAGCAACTGTGGTATATAAATTGAGTTTAAGTATCTTTTTTCATTTTCACTTAACATTTAAAAGTGTTATTTAAAGAAAGGATGTGTACAGGTTGTCATTGGTATGTACCTGTAGGTTACCTAGAAAACACCTGTTGGTGAAACAAAAAAATTACCTGTATCTCTGTAACAAAGTAAAAATCTTTCTCTCTTTCTGTATCAAGCTCAATAATTTGATGAGAATTTCCTAAGTCTTTCTCTGGACATGATGGGCATTAGAGAAAAATTTAAGACATGTTCACAGTAATTTGGGGTAAAAACCATGGTAAGTAATGATACAAATCTCCATGGCATCAAATTCTAGTTTAAATTGTTGTACAACCAATTCTGGTTTAGATTTTTTTATGACCAATTCTGATTTAGATCATTGTACAACAGAAATATTTAATGGTCAGTCCTGTATCATTATGTGACTAACAATCAAGGTCAGACCTTTTTGACCCCAAAAAAGGGACAGAATCATTGGTATTGACGGAGCTACCATATGATAAGCCTAATACAGTGCCTCAGTACAGTATATCTGACCCAGGACATTGTACTGGATTCCTCACACAAGCCCACTTGAACTCAATTACAATACTCTATGATATGCGGAGTCACAGAATTTCCTATAATTTATTACTCTTTTAAACCTTAAGTTAGTTACTTTTGAAAGTTAATGAAGAGAAAATGCATATAATCCTCTTTATATATTTAATAAAAGATAAAGTTTAATTTAGTGTAAGCGGAAGTAGTGACATATAATTACTGTATGTACCTAAAGTTGTACCGCCACAAATTAGGCAACACTTGTGGTCTAGGGTAAGCCCCAGAGAGGCAGAAAAGTACAATATTCAGATTTCACTTTGAACCTGTAACTGGTGGGATTAACGGATTCGCTTTGAACTTTATCTTTTCACGAAGGACAATTGAGATGCGATGATTCGTACTTCCTGATAATTAATCTCGCCCCATGCCTGGAGACTTATCTCAGCCAGGTGAGAGTAAGTATATAGACCTTCACAGGTAAGTAAGGTTTACCTGGCCCATCAATAAAGTATAAATCTATTATAAAAATGCTTTTAAAGGAGCCAAAAAAGGTGAACATTTTAATCAATGGGTACTAGATGTTTGAGAAACAGGCGACATGGCTTACCGATTTCTACACAGCTGATGGAGGAGGCTGAAGCTTGAGGGTTAGACAGATGGACATTTCCTGTTCTACACCTGGCCTTACATGGCTTAATGACAATCTGATAGGGGTAATTTAGCCCATTTATATTGGTGTATCTACCTGTCACAAATTGTGTATTGGTTTCCTCTGCCATACACTCACTTATCGCTGGAACATCAGACTCACCTGTGTATTTGTTAACAGTGTATTAAATAGGTATCTAGTCCTTGAGTTGTAATTGCAATGCCCTCCCGATACAATCACACTCAAACAACAATAATAAGCAGTTATATTGTCAACCAGACCCGTAATTATTTCTATATTTTGAAATATTACATCCTGACACTGCTTTGTAGGATAACTGGGACTCACAATCTATGAGGTGTCTGGGGCGTGTCGGGTTGGGGGTCAGCCCCCTATTGTAAATTCCCTTATTTAGGAGAGCTCTGGAGCCAGGGTCAGGATATTGTAGATAAGTGTTGGGGTAATAATTGAATTACACCTTAAATTAACTTTTAATTTTGGTAATTTACATATGAGTAGTTTACTAGGGAGGTCAGATGTCTGCTGCCTGGGTCGTAACCTATTGGATGTTACTGGTGGGGTTACCTGTGGGGTTAACTCAGACAGTTGACCTGAGCCAGGTAGGACTGATAATCAGATCACTAGAACTGCTGAGTCAGCAGGTAACATCTATTTAATGGTTGACCATTCTCTATATAAAAATCTCTTTCGAGTTTATTTTAAACATTAAATGAGGTGATGTACATTTTTTCCTTGTATCTACACCTTGTACAGTAATGTGCATTGACAACAGTGAAGTGACATCCCTAGTCCGCATATATTATGGAAATTATCAATGAAATTTGTGTGAACGTTATCTTTTAATGAAACCAGTGTTTAGTTGCTACCAATTATAAGGGGCAACCTTCAGTTTGTTTGGCTTGTGAACTTTAATCAGTTGCTGTCTGTGAGGTGACCTTTGACCCCTATCAGCTGCTGTATCAGTTGACCCTGTGCCCCTTTAACCATTGCTAATGTGTTGTCATGGATATGCCTGTCAGATTTAATTAACATTCCTGATAACTGGCCAAACCTCACCCTTTGATTACAGCATTGAGTAAAATATAATGAAAATCTGGTGTAACTACATTGAATAAGGAATGTATCAGATAAGCTGTGGTTATACATGTACATGATCCAGGTAAAAGGGGGCTGGAGAGTGATACTTCCTCCTTGTGGGTTTAAGTCTCTGTTACACATTTTTTCTCTGGATGGCTGAGGATGTTGACACCTCAGACAGGCATTGGTGTTACAACCAACACTCTATGGGATTATAGGGGCTCACAGAAGTGATATCAAAGGGCTGGTGTTATAATGTACATTGTAGTACAAGGGGCCAGTGTTATAATGTACATTGTAGTACTAGGGGCCAGTGTTATAATCTACATTGTAGTACAAGGGCCCAGTGTTATAATCTACATTGTCGTACAAGGGGCCGGTGTTATAATGTACATTGTAGTACAAGGGGCCGGTGTTATAATGTACATTGTAGTACCAGGGGCCCCGGTGTTATAATGTACATTGTAGTACAAGGGGCCGGTGTTATAATGTACATTGTAGTACAAGGGGCCGGTGTTATAATCTACATTGTAGTACAAGGGGCCGGTGTTATAATGTACATTGTAGTACAAGGGGCCGGTGTTATAATGTACATTGTAGTACAAGGGGCCGGTGTTATAATGTACATTGTAGTACAAGGGGCCGGTGTTATAATCTACATTGTAGTACAAGGGGCCGGTGTTATAATGTACATTGTAGTACAAGGGGCCGGTGTTATAATGTACATTGTAGTACAAGGGGCCGGTGTTATAATCTACATTGTAGTACCAGGGGCCGGTGTTATAATGTACATTGTAGTACAAGGGGCCGGTGATATAATCTACATTGTAGTACCAGGGGCCGGTGTTATAATCTACATTGTAGTACAAGGGGCCGGTGTTATAATCTACATTGTCGTACCAGGGGCCGGTGTTATAATGTACATTGTCGTACCAGGGGCCGGTGTTATAATGTACATTGTAGTACAAGGGGCCGGTGTTATAATCTACATTGTAGTACCAGGGGCCGGTGTTATAATCTACATTGTAGTACAAGGGGCCGGTGTTATAATGTACATTGTAGTACAAGGGGCCAGTGTTATAATGTACATTGTAGTACAAGGGGCCGGTGTTATAATGTACATTGTAGTACAAGGGGCCGGTGTTATAATGTACATTGTAGTACAAGGGGCCAGTGTTATAATCTACATTGTAGTACAAGGGCCCAGTGTTAAAATCTACATTGTAGTACTAGGGGCCGGTGTTATAATGTACATTGTAGTACAAGGGGCCAGTGTTATAATGTACATTGTAGTACAAGGGGCCGGTGTTATAATGTACATTGTAGTACAAGGGGCCAGTGTTATAATGTACATTGTAGTACCAGGGGCCGGTGTTATAATCTAGTACCCAGAGGTTGGGGTGGTGGAGGTTATAATCTAGTACCCAGAGGGTTGGGGTGGTGGAGGTTATAATCTAGTACCCAGAGGGTTGGGGAAAGGGATTGGATCTGGGGGTGTTATAATCTAGTACCCAAGGGGTGGGGGTGTTATAATGTAGTATTTGGGGTGTTATCATCTAGGACTGTGGGGAAGGGGTTAGGGGCGTTATAATCTAGTACCCAGGGTCTGATATCAGTGAAGTATATTTTAGAATCAAGTACACGGGCGTGACATCCTCTCACAAATTGCTGATAAGCTTGATTAACAGCTTAATACAAGCAGAGATGTAAATGGCTCCCACCGACAACTTCTTCATTCTGAAGGTAAATACTGGGAATCCTCTTAATTGTTGACCCAAACACTCTTGAAAAATATGGAATTAATAATATATTTTAGGTCTATCAAGATATGTAGAATTAGCCGACGATTCACCTCGCCTGGGTAGAATTTTGTGGTGTTGTTTAACCATGGAATGCTCCTTGGTCAAAGTTTTCTTCGTTCCAAAGATTCAAAGTGAGATTTTTCACATTTATGGTTTAAACATAATAAAAACAGAGGTAATCTATTAAATCTCTTTATGTCTGTCTATATAATAAATTGATATATAGAAGCTGAAACCTTGTTTACAACTTACTGGATGTACATGTTGTGGAATTTTCTAAATAAAAAAGATTCTACAATCTATCAAACAGTTTTTACACTTCATGAAACGAGGACATTTTGTAGACTTGGAGGTGCATGTATAATGGTACAGTTGCCTTTGATGTTAAAAGTTGAGGAATCCATGCGCGATAGCATCCTCCACAGACATTCTAACACAGGTCCACACTGATCAACATCACGCTAACAATGCACTGACAACAGAGAATCACCAAATATTCCAATCCTTTTGGTTGATTTAGTTAATGTGGCTAGTGTTTATCCTGTACACCAGATACTGGAATATTGGAAGAGTTTTGATTGGAGAGTCGCCTGTTCGATAACAATTATTGTCTTATACTGTGCTGGGTAGCCATTACTTCTAAACCACTTCCTAGACAAATAATCATCTCTTGTACTCAGATACAAATAATCATCTCTTGTACTCAGATACAAATGATCATCTCTTGTACTCAGATACAAATGATCATCTCTTGTACTCAGATACAAATAATCATCTCTTGTACTCAGATACAAGTAACCATCTCTTGTACTCAGATACAAATAATCATCTCTTGTACTCAGATACAAATAATTGTCTCTTGTACTCAGATACAAATAATTATTTCTTGTACTCAGATACAAATAATCATCTCTTGTACTCAGATACAAATAATTATCTCTTTTACTCAGATACAAATAACTATCTCTTGTACTCAGATACAAGTGATCATCTCTTGTACTCAGATACAAATAATCATCTCTTGTACTCGGATACAAATAATCATCTCTTGTACTCAGATACAAATAATCATCTCTTGTACTCAGATACAAATGATTATCTTGTGTGATCAGGAACAAGTAATTATGCAGATACAAACAGTCATCTATTTTGACTCTATAAGAATGTTCATGTAACTGAATAAAGTGTGTTGATGTTACAAAACTAACAAATGTTTATTTTGTGAAACAGAGGAATATTTGTAATTTTGCAGAATCTCCGGCAAAATAAAAATTATGAATTGCTCATAGTTATATACTGTAACACACTTTTCATGAATGATTTGATATTTTCCGAATTTAGGGACATAATCAGATTCAAAATGTAGAATCTCCACTTATGATTAATTGTGCTTAAGATTTGAGAAGGAGTGAAATAAATTTAACAAATGGAACTGATAACCTTCACTGACTTGTGTTTGGACAAGTCATTTGAACCTTAGTCTTTTATTACTATGATTTTATGGTATGATTGATGTTGTTGTGTGATGTTGATCCTGATTGGCTGTGATATTGTGAGACATTGATACTGATTGGCTGTGATATTGTGAGACATTGATCCTGATTGGGTATAGGCACAGAGAGGTATTAGGGGGTAAATCTGTTTATACAAACAACAAGTGTTCTCCACACCAATTCCATCCATCAAAGGTTGTTTATATAATATCATCACAGGGCTGTTTAAAGTTATCTAGTATGGGTGGGAAGATGTTACGGCCCCTCCCCCCTGGGGGGTTGTTTGTAGGGGAGATGTTACAGCCCCTCTCCCTGGGGGAGATTGTTTGTAAACTTGTGAGCTGTAGAACCTTTGAGCCCAGCACTAGTTTTTCTCTTTGGGAATATCACACTTCCTGGCAAAATTCTTCATCAATTTCACACCAGCAGAAAATGTGTATCAGAGAGGTTGTAACCCCTAGGGGGTCACTGCTCATTTACTGACTCCCTGATATCCCTTAAATACCTAGTCCCTAAGGGAGTAGTTCATTTAGAGAAAAATAATGATGTAGACCCCCCATACCTACTTCACAGCCACATTTATCAGGTTGGTCTCTGAAGGGGAAAATAGTATAGGGGCTTACAGACCTATCTGGTGGCAGATCAAATAGTGGCCTGGTAAGGAGATAGCCCTGTCTCCAACCTGATACAGTGTTAGGGCTATTGTAAAAATACCACCTAGCTTTACTTACAGCCTGGTAATTAACTAGTGCTCACCCCCCACCAGCACGCCTCATTTGATGTGTCTAAGTGACAAATTTCTAACTTCATCCTGTCCCTTTTTAAATAATTATTTTACAGAAGAAAGTTTTTTCAAGATAAATTGATAGACCAGAAGCAGATGAAACCTTAGACTTGATATCTGTTCACAGGAAACCATCACTACCGGCACATTAATAGGAGGGACAATATATGTAGCCTTCATCTCAAACTTCAAGGCACACATAACCAGAATGTTGGGAAACATTATCTCAAGCTTCCTGCTTTTTTAAAATTTATTTTGAATAATTTTGATACTAATATGTCAAAGTCTGGATAAACATTATTGTAGAGATGAAGTGGCTGCAGTGGAATATGTATCATATTTAATATATATATATGTATGGTCGAAAAATATAAATTCAACATGACAACTGGTGTGTTTCACTAACGTTTTAGCGATACTTTACAACTATTTAATGAATACAGAAAGTATCTAAAAGTTTTACTCTATATATATATATATATGGCTGTCAAACTTAAATCTTTCCTATATTTACCAACTCCACATGGACACAAACTTTATTCTTACTATATATATATATATATACATTTTGTATTAGGTAAATCTTTCAAACATGGCACACTACTCTTTAGGATAACAACCTTGTAATGACTGTGAAAATGACAAAATATGAAAACATCTCTCTGACATTTAATAGACAATGTTTTTTCATCCCCTATCTGTATACCAAATTATCAAAATAATCTAGCTTCTTAAGTATATCAACATATAGCAATTTTTTGGAGATTTTTGGCTTGTCACAGTATCCTGGATAATTCCTCCTTGTCACAGTATTTTTAGTATTTCATTGACACACATTTGACATGTTCCTCTCTAGAAAGGACATTTGGAATTAAACTTCATAAAACAAATATAAATGACTAAAAATTAACTTCTTTCATGGAATTAAAGCAAGCATATTAAGCTTGCTGTTCACAGACCAAAATATTTGCTGATTAACTTGTTTATTATTGAACTTGTGCACAGACCAATTAAAGAACTTGTTCATAGACCAATTAATTAACTTGTTTACAGACCAATTAATGAACTTGTTCACAGACCAAATAAGGAAGTTGTTCACAAGCTTTTAGCTGATTTTCATATTTACAGATCATTTATTTACATATCTCACTGTACTTTATTGTAAAACTTTACAATTGATGAAAAATTGTGCTTCATGCTTTGTTCAACATAGTGTTCGAATGTTTTCCTGTTGTTTGTTACAGACTACCACACTATACTGTTTTCCTGTTGTTTGTTATAGACTACCATGCTATACTGTTTTCCTGTTGTTTGTTACAGACTACCACACTGTACTGTTTTCCTGTTGTTTGTTACAGACTACCACACTATACTGTTTTCCTGTTGTTTGTTACAGACTACCACACTATACTGTTTTCCTGTTGTTTGTTACAGGCTACCACGCTATACTGTTTTCCTGTTGTTTGTTACAGACTACCACACTATACTGTTTTCCTGTTGTTTGTTACAGACTACCACGCTATACTGTTTTCCTGTTGTTTGTTACAGACTACCACGCTATACTGTTTTCCTGTTGTTTGTTACGGACTACCACACTATACTGTTTTCCTGTTGTTTGTTACAGACTACCACGCTATACTGTTTTCCTGTTGTTTGTTACAGGCTACCACACTATACTGTTTTCCTGTTGTTTGTTACAGACTACCACGCTATACTGTTTTCCTGTTGTTTGTTACAGGCTACCACGCTATACTGTCTTGTGTTAGAATGTGCTTCCGGTGGGAATTTACTATCGTATATAAAAACGTTTAAGGATTTTCTTCTTCCGGAGGACCGCGCTCGTCCTTATCTACGTCAGTTGGTGTCTGCCGTTCATTACCTTCATGAGAAAGGCGTGGCTCACAGGTAAGCCTGCATGTTTTTACCTTCGCAGCATCACCAATAGAGGGCTCTCGAAATAAAACAAGTTCCAGAAATTGTTATTTCCCTTGTACACAAAACAGTTTAGAAAAGTGAGCTATGACACCCATGTTATTAACAAGTCTGTCCTCGTGCTTCATCAATTCAGATAGATATTATATGTGCTTATAATGACTTGTTAGATTGATATCTAGCAATAAATGAATGATTTCCATTTTGCACACCACACCCATACAGATTCCATACTGTCTATGTATAGACATACAAACGTTTAAGTACTTTGTATATGATCATATAGATGAATGTATTTGCATGATAGATATCTTTCCTTGTGACATTTAGAAATAAATTTTTGACTATTGAAAGTCGAGATTTATTGATGATCAAGGCTGCATAAAGTAACGGCTATACATATGAGACAAGGATTGTATGTGTGTAAAAAGCTATTATTGTGTTTGTGTATGTGAAAAGCTAGACTTACATGTGTTGTACTAGACATGTGTGAGTGAGGGGGTATGAGTTTGTGTGTATGAAAAAATGAAAGTATTTTATGTACTGGTAAATGGGGTTACAAGCCGCCATAATATTTATGTATTTGTGTTCCTTGCCAAACATGTTCACTACCAAATTTCCTTTATGGGATTGCTTTTCAGGTTTGAACCTAAAAGATCACAAACTTACATCTGTGGCCACATTTAATGTTGACCCTTGGTGAGACAAGTGACACCTCTACTTCTGGAGAATTCTTGTAGAAGTAAAAATAACCGTGTACTAATACTATTTTGACACCTACTGAAAAGGCATAGGAAACACTGCTGGTTTTATATATTTAGGCATTTGGATGTTCTGGTGCCAGCCAAATATTTGTTTGATTGATTTCTTACATGTATGACAGGAATAGGTCATATTTGATTTCATACTTGTGTCTTAGAAGAACTTGAGTCTTACAGTAAATCCTTTGGCAGCAGAATCTTGTTGAGATTGTGAAAATGTTGTATGTGTATCCTGTGGTGATGTAGGAAATAGATGGATTAACCTCTGGTTGTTAACGAGATGGTATGATATGGGTGAATGTCAAAGAATGTTTAATTCATTATGTTTTAACTGTAGCCATTACCATTTATCATGCATTGTGAATCTGACAGCTTGATGTTGGTTGGCCTGATCGTGGATACTCTCTCAAAGCCGGTCACCAAAACACAGAGTCACACCAGTCACATGGGCAATCAGGTGTGGAGATAATGCATGATTTGTGGTCATTAATGCTGACACATATAATACTGATTGTAAATGGACAGGTGATTGTGAACCACACATGTCAGGTATTGTGATGGACACATTGATTTTACCAGTCAGGTGGGTCTCTCCAGGGCTGCTGGACACTAAATGCTCTAATTAATTAGTGTTGGTAATCAGGTCCAATTAGGCCTAATCACAGAACCCCTGGGAGTTACACTGGCCCCTGATCGTTTTATTACTGGCCCCTGGTGGTGTTATCCAATGACAATCATTACTGGTGATGGCTTTCATTAAAACTCTTACACGATCTTGGTTATATAAAACATGGTAGTCAAGCACAAAAACACAAAAGTGTGTAATTTTCTGCGAAGATTAATACTGTTGGGGCCATATAAACTTTAAGTATAACTTCAAAAGAAAATAATTGAAATCTAATTATCTGTCATCTGATTAAGGTGGATTCTTATGGAGTTGTAAATGAAAAGGAGATGGGCAGTCTGAGGGCAGGAAAAGGGAGACAGTCTGAGGGTAGAGAAAGGGAGACAGTCTGAGGGCAGGAAAAGGGAGACAATCTGAGGGTAGGGAAAGGGAGACAGTCTGAGGGTAGGGAAAGGGAGACAGTCTGAGGGTAGGGAAAGGGAGACAGTCTGAGGGTAGGGAAAGGGAGACAGTCTGAGGGTAGGGAAAGGGAGACAGTCTGAGGGTAGGGAAAGGGAGACAGTCTGAGGGTAGGGAAAGGGAGACAGTCTCAGGGTAGGGAAAGGGAGACAGTCTCAGGGTAGGGAAAGGGAGACAGTCTTAGGGTAGGGAAAGGGAGACAATCTTAGGGTAGGGAAAGGGAGACAGTCTGAGGGTAGAGAAAGGGAGACAGTCTGAGGGCAGGAAAAGGGAGACAATCTGAGGGTAGGGAAAGGGAGACAGTCTGAGGGTAGAGAAAGGGAGACAGTCTGAGGGTAGGGAAAGGGAGACAGTCTCAGGGTAGAGAAAGGGAGACAGTCTGAGGGTAGGGAAAGGGAGACAGTCTCAGGGTAGAGAGTCTGAGGGTAGAGAAAGGGAGACAGTCTGAGGGTAGGGAAAGGGAGACAGTCTGAGGGCAGGAAAAGGGAGACAATCTGAGGGTAGGGAAAGGGAGACAGTCTGAGGGTAGAGAAAGGGAGAGAGTCTGAGGGTAGGGAAAGGGAGACAGTCTCAGGGTAGAGAAAGGGAGACAGTCTGAGGGTAGGGAAAGGGAGACAGTCTGAGGGTAGGGAAAGGGAGACAGTCTGAGGGTAGAGAAAGGGAGACAGTCTGAGGGCAGGAAAGGGAGACAGTCTGAGGGTAGGGAAAGGGAGACAGTCTGAGGGTAGGGAAAGGGAGACAGTCTGAGGGTAGGGAAAGGGAGACAGTCTCAGGGTAGGGAAAGGGAGACAGTCTGAGGGTAGGAAAGGGAGACAGTCTGAGGGTAGGAAAGGGAGACAGTCTCGAGGGTAGGGAAAGGGAGACAAGTCTGAGGGTAGGGAAAGGGAGACAGTCTGAGGGTAGGAGAAGGGAGACAGTCTGAGGGTAGGGAAAGGGAGACAGTCTTAGGGTAGGGAAAGGGAGACAGTCTGAGGGTAGAGAAGGGAGACAGTCTGAGGGTAGGGAAAGGGAGACAGTCTGAGGGTAGGGAAAGGGAGACAGTCTGAGGGTAGGGAAAGGGAGACAGTCTGAGGGTAGGGAAAGGGAGACAGTCTGAGGGTAGAGAAGGGAGACAGTCTGAGGGTAGGGAAAGGGAGACAGTCTGAGGGTAGAGGAAAGGGAGACAGGCTGAGGGTAGGAAGGGAGACAGTCTGAGGGTAGGGAAAAGGGAGACAGTCGTGAGGGTAGGAAAGGGAGACAGTCTGAGGGTAGGGAAAGGGAGACAGTCTTAGGGTAGGGAAAGGGAGACCGTCTGAGGGTAGGGAAAGGGAGACAGTCTGAGGGTAGGGAAAGGGAGACAGTCTGAGGGTAGGGTAGGAAGGGGAGACAGTCTGAGGGTAGGGAAAGGGAGACAGTCTGAGGGTAGGGAAAGGGAGACAGTCTGAGGGTAGGGAAAGGGAGACAGTCTGAGGGTAGGGAAAGGGAGACAGTCTTAGGGTAGGAAAGGAGACAGTCCTGAGGGTAGGGAAAGGGAGAACAGTCTGAGGGTAGGGAACGGGGAACAGTCTGAGGGTAGAGAAAGGGAGACAGTCCAGGGTAGGGAAAGGGAGACAGTCTGAGGGTAGGGAAAGGGAGACAGTCTGAGGGTAGGAAAGGGAGACAGTCTAGGGTAGGGAAAGGGAGACAGTCTTAGGGTAGGGAAAGGGAGACAGTCTGAGGGTAGGGAAAGGGAGACAGTCTGAGGGTAGGGAAAGGGAGACAGTCTTAGGGTAGGGAAAGGGAGACAGTCTGAGGGTAGGGAAAGGGAGACAGTCTGAGGGTAGGGAAAGGGAGACAGTCTTAGGGTAGGGAAAGGGAGACAGTCTGAGGGCAGGAAAAGGAAGACAGTCTGAGGGTAGGGAAAGGGAGACAGTCTTAGGGTAGGGAAAGGGAGACAGTCTGAGGGTAGGGAAAGGGAGCCAGTCTGAGGGTAGGGAAAGGGAGGACAGTCTAGGGTAGGAAAGGAGAAGGTCAGACGGAATTCTGAGGGTAGGGAAAGGGAGACAGTCTGAGGGTAGGGAAAGGGAGACAGTCTGAGGGTAGGGAAAGGGAGACAGTCTGAGGGTAGGGAAAGGGAGACAGTCTGAGGGTAGGGAAAGGGAGACAGTCTGAGGGTAGGGAAAGGGAGACAGTCTGAGGGTAGGGAAAGGGAGACAGTCTGAGGGTAGGGAAAGGGAGACAGTCTGAGGGTAGGGAAAGGGAGACAGTCTGAGGGTAGGGAAAGGGAGACAGTCTGAGGGTAGGGAAAGGGAGACAGTCTGAGGGTAGGGAAAGGGAGACAGTCTTAGGGTAGGGAAAGGGAGACAGTCTTAGGGTAGAGAAAGGGAGACAGTCTGAGGGTAGGGAAAGGGAGACAGTCTGAGGGTAGGGAAAGGGAGACAGTCTAGGGTAGGGAAAGGGAGACAGTCTGAGGGTAGGGAAAGGGAGACAGTCTGAGGGTAGGGAAAGGGAGACAGTCTGAGGGTAGGGAAAGGGAGACAGTCTGAGGGTAGGGAAAGGGAGACAGTCTAGGTGAGCGTAGAAAGGGAGACAGTCTAGGTAGGAGAAAGGGAGACAGTCTGAGGGTAGAGAACAGGGAAGACAGTCTGAGGTAGGAGAAAAGGAAGACAGTCTGAGGGAAGTAGAAAGGGAGACAGTCTGAGGGTAGGAAAGGGAGACAGTCTAGTAGGAAGAGAGTCTGGTAGGAAAGGAGACAGTCTGTAGGTAGGGATAAGGGAACAGTCTGAGGAGTAGGACAGAAATAGGGAGACGTACTAGGTAGGGAAAGGGAGACAGTCTGAGGTAGAAAGGAGACAGTTTTGAGGGTAGAAGGGAGACAGTCTGAGGGTAGGGAAGGAGCATTTAGGTAGAAAGGACAGTCCTAGGAGAAAGGACATCTGGGGTAGGGAAGAAGATCTAGTAATGATTGGTAGAAAAGTCAAGGAGAAGGAGATTCGAGTAGGAAAGTAGACATCTAGGTAGAAATGACGTCAGTAGAAAACAGTCAGGTACGAGGAGCAGAGAAAGGGAGACAGTCTGAGGGTAGGGAAAGGGAGACAGTCTGAGGGTAGGGAAAGGAAGACAGTCTGAGGGTAGGGAAAGGGAGACAGTCTGAGGTTAGGGAAAGGGAGACAGTCTGAGGGCAGGGAAAGGGAGACAGTCTGAGGGTAGGGAAAGGGACACAGTCTGAGGGTAGAGAAAGGGAGACAGTCTCAGGGAAAGAAAAGGGACAAACATTTGGTTATTTTTTTTATTATTCATCAATTAAGTTTTTGCAAAATATCTTGATTAGTATGGCAACAACTTTCCTCTCATTACAATTATATACAGACTAAGGAGGGTAAAATTAGATAATGGAGATAATTCTAGGATGTGTTTACCTGATTTACTGGTCAGAGACACAACATACCAATGACTCTGCAGTATCTATATATTGACAGGGCTTTGTAGAGTTACACATGACCACGCTACACCAAAGTGACACATTTTATGTACATTGGTGGCCGTTATGGGAGGTTTTGAGAAGATTCTAGTTCAATGATGGGCAAAAACATCTCAATCCTTTCTAAAAGATCCGATAGATTTCTCCAAGATGGCACAAGTCCAGGAGAACCAGAAATGGTATTACATCCGGCAGACTTGTAAACATATTTTCACTGTAGCAGTGTTGTCGGAGGAGGCGCATTATGATAGGTATATACCTGTCCAGGTGACAAGTGGTGGTACCCAACGGATGATAACCAATATCAGGGAGGACAACACACCCCCTGTTGACTGAGGGATCAGGAAATCCGTACCCATCACTCCCTTTATACTATCAACCCAAATATATTTAAACAAATAATTATCTTTTACACCAATCAGTTTATTTCCAAATCTGAGATTGTTAATTTTTGTTAATTTAGATTGTTAATTTTTGTTGATTTCTTATGATTAAGTTATTAGAAGACAGTAATAGGCTTGTGGGTTGAGTGATGACTTGTGTAGGTATTCATCAAGCTAACAAATCTACTGGTCAGTTATCCTACAGGTAGGCGGCCATACCTGTAACCTACTATGGTAGGTAGGTAGGTATCCGACAGGAAGTCACAGGGGTCCAACAGTGAAATGTGACCCTATTAGGGATCATTCGGTGGTCACTCACTGGTCATCAACGTGGGAGTGCACAGTGGTGGGATTGTAAAGTTCAATATCACCAAAGTAGGGTCCTTCCGTCCCCTTATGTACCTATCATGTCAACAGGGTGATAAATCACGATCAGGTATAAGCCATCACCTTACTTGTCTAATAAAACGTTTTATGAGAAATTAATTACAGGTATTGTGGGTAATTAACATAAAATTAATCACTTATTAATCACTTATTGAGCATATTATCTGGCACTATCAGGTACATTGGGATGTTAAATAAAAGTACAAGGACAATTTCAAGCTTTTTATCACCTTGAGCCAGTTAGCTCACCAGCACAGACAAACGAAGCACACTTCTGGGGTTCTGAAAAAAAATTACCTGTTACCGGTAAGGACAGACTACCAAAGAACACATTAGGGGTGGGGTGTGTGTGTGAATTACCTGTCACATGTAAAGACAGACTAAAGGGGCATACCTCTGGTGGGGGTCTGATTTACCTGTACAGCACACCTTTGGTAGTCTTGATTTACCTGTACAGCACACATTTTGGGGTCTAATTTACCTGTACAGCACACCTATGGGGGTCTGATTTACCTGTACAGTACACCTTTGGGGGTCTGATTTACCTGTACAGCACACCTATGGGGGTCTGATTTACCTGTGAAGTACACCTTTGGGGGTCTGATTTACCTGTACAGCACACCTTTGGGGGTCTAATTTACCTGTACAGCACACCTTTGGGAGTCTGATTGACCTGTACAGCACACCTTTGGGGGTCTAATTTACCTGTACAGCACCCCTTTGGGGGTCTGATTTACCTGTACAGCACACCTTTGGGGGCATATTTACCTGTACAGCACACCTTTGGGAGTCTGATTTACCTGTACAGTACACCTTTGGGGGTCTAATTTACCTGTACAGCACACTTTTGGGGGTCTAATTTACCCATTACAGGTAAGGACAGACTAAAGTGGCAGACCCCTGGTGGGGATCTGATTTACCTGTTTCAGGTAAGGACAGACTAATTAACGTTACAGGCAGCACCAGGAAAAGCCATTGATAACTATTAAAAGAAGATGGAGCCTATGAACTAATGTATAACCATAAACTTGTCAGGTGTCTAGGTGAAAGGTTAATGATTGAGATCAGGTGTGTCTGATGTAGGTTAGGGGGGGGATGGTGTAACTCAGGTGTGTCTGATGTAGGTTAGGGGAGGGATGGTGTAACTCAGGTGTGTCTGATGTAGGTTAGGGGAGGGATGGTGTAGCTTAGGTGTGTCTACCACCTTATATAACATGGTACCACCACCTTGTGTAACATGGTACCACCACCTTGTGTAACATGGTACCACCACCTTGTGTGATGTGGTACCACCACCTTGTGTAACATGGTACCACCACCTTGTGTAACATGGTACCACCACCTTGTGTGATGTGGTACCACCACCTTGTGTAACATGGTACCACCACCTTGTGTAACATGGTACCACCACCTTGTGTAACATGGTACCACCACCTTGTGTAACATGGTACCACCACCTTGTGTAACATGGTACCACCACCTTGTGTGATGTGGTACCACCACTTGTGAACATGGTACCACACCACTTGTGTACATGGTACACCACTTGGTAACATGTTTCCACGCACCTTGTGATGTGTACCACCACCTGTTGTACATGGTACCACCACCTTGTTAACATGGTACACCACCTTGTGTAACTGGTACCTACATCTCACCTTGTGTAATGGTACCACCACCTTGTGTAACATGGTAACCACCACTTTGTGTAACATGGTACCACCACCTTGTGTAACATGGTACCACTACCTTGTGTAACATGATACCACCACCTTGTGTAACATGGTACCACCACCTTGTGTAACATGGTACCACCACCGTGTGTAACATGGTACCACCACCTTGTGTAACATGGTACCACCACCTTGTGTAACATGGTACCACCACCTTGTGTAACATGGTTCCACCACCTTGTGTAACATGGTACCACAACCTTATATAACATGGTACCACCACCATATGTAACATGGTACCACCACCTTGTGTAACATGGTACCACCACCGTGTGTGATGTGGTACCACCACCTTGTGTAACATAGTACCACAACCTTATGTACCATGGTACAACCACAATTCTGTCAGAGGATACAACAGATGATGGAACATGACCACCTCCACTTTCTAATGGTTGCAGCCCCGATACCAGCTATATCGTTATCTCTGACTGTAATGTAGTGACACAGACCGTGTTCAGCTGTCCAGATATAGCTATTAAACTGCGACAGCTTTGGTGTCTGTTTAGCATTCATTCTCCGCTTGCTTTTTTGGTTTTTGATTTCTGAAAACTAAGAATTTTTATCTGAAGAATATCTATTAGGTTTTGATTTTACAGATCACTATCAGACAAATATTGTTTGACATTATGTTATATGTTGTTTTGAATTAATTTTAAATTTCATACCTGATGCCTTATTTATTAAGTTTAATTATGATAATTAATTTTCTGCAAAAAGTGACTTTCAGTGTATTTTCCTTATCTAGGAAATACCTAAAGTTGCAAACATTTATGAGATGTTGATTTCAATAACAATTACTATGTATCATGCTAGATACTTAGAGTGTCTGTGTTTCCTGGGCTATCTTTACCTAGCGTTACCAATAAATGATGGCTACCTTAACCATGATACTGTTTGGTTAGCACTCCACATGTCATGGAACGGTGTACGTCCTACTCACAGAACTCCGCCTTCCACTCGTTATAGAATTCTAAATACCAAATCCTGCTCTGGGTAATTTCTTACATGGAAAGCTTGTGTACAGGTTGTTTGTCATTGAGATGCATACAGGTCTGCATCTCACAGCTAATGCAAATTTCACATGGCTTCTCTAGGCGTGGCTTCCCAGATTGAGTTATATAGGGAAGAATTAGTGAGATGCTTCCAGCCTCCGGCTTCGCATTTATTTCACATGGAATCTTGTCAATCTATAGCTGAAATTCAATACATTTCTTTTTTTTCAAATTAAAACAAAGAATGGGGAAATGACATTTCTGTAATTGATAAAAACTTTTCATTGGTACAATATCAGAAGATATTAGATTTTTCCCAGATAAACAGGGTAGTAGTTGGGAATATTGAATACAGGTGGTGCTATACAGCACCATTTATGATACAGAAACATTTAGAGAGAATTAATACACTGATATGGTGTGACTATCTAGTGCAGCACATTCTGTAGAGTGACAGTGATAATAAGCTATACCAGTAACTGGCTAATCAGAAGCTGAGTAAGGAGAGTTTGTATAAACCCAGGCTATATCTGGAACTTCTCCTCACGATTTCTTCCCACTCAACTTCTGCTACCTGTCTGTTGGGTCAAGTTAGCAACCTCTGGTGCCATCAGGGACATATTGTCTGGTAGTGAATGTGTGGGGGAGGCTTCTTATTGTTTCTCAGGCACCAGCGAGATTCATGGCTGTGAAAACTTATAGAAACCTCTCTAATCTGTAGACCTTTCTTAACACACATTTTGAATACATTCTGTTGTATACGTTTCATATCCCTGAACATATTTTAGTGATGTTTGTTTGTGGTCACCATGTCGTACAGTCCAGGAAAGCTATTTCTACATGTTTGTTCTTTATGACCAAACCTTTCCATTGGTACTACATTTACGGAACTGGTGACTTTGATAATTTGGTATAGGGAAGTGGCTTGCGGATAATTTGGTATGGGGAGGTTCTAGTGTAGAACAACCTGAAGGCCTTGCAGTAATTTTAGGAAAGCTTTGAAATGAATGCCGCAGACATGTGACAGTGTGCAGCATTTATTGCTAGCCTCATCAGTTGACACTCTCTGGTCCTAACGAGTTTTTCCCTACCTGTACACCACACCTTTATATGTCACACAGAGCTTTAGTGACTATTGTCCTGTAGCTACCCTAATGAGAAGGACCTAACTATAGGCACAAGTCTAATTGCTACACCATCTACCAGCTTCTTCATCACACTAGCTCTTCAAACATTTATAACGGCCAGAGTTTTTTGACCAGAAGAAGTTCTGTTCTTGAGTAGTTTCTGATTGTACTTGTGGTTTTTGTCCAGCTTCACTGATGAAGGTTTGACATGATGCTAACGAAGCTTTTATGGAGGAACTTATTACCAGTACAATTTACACAAGAGTATGAAGATATGGCAAAAGTAAGGAGTGGGGATTGAGAGTTGGGTCAGGGATGGGGGTCAGAGGGTCAGGGGATGGGGTGGGGATGGGGTGGGGATGGGGTGGGAATGGGGTGGGGATGGGGAGGAGTCAGGGGTGATTACTAAGTCCAGTACTACCTACTTTACCTATGTACACAAGAGTGTGGTCATATGGCAGAAAGTATGGGTGGGGATGGGGATGGTGAGTCGGGGGACAGGGGTGGGGGTTGGAGTGATTACTATGTCCAGCATTATCTGCTCTATCTAATTACACAATACTATGGTCATATGGCAGAAGTTAGGGGTGTGGGATGGAGAGTTTAGGGTGGGTATGGTGGGGAGGGGGGGGGGGGGGGGGGGGGAGGGGGATTTAGTTGTGGAAGGGGGTTTGGGGACAGAGGGTGGATGGGTAGTGGCATATGGGTAATTGCTGGTACAATTCATTTAACTTATGCTGATGTACAAAGAGATATTGTATGCTGGTTTTGAAGATAAATGATGAGTACTGCTAACTGTTTCCCCAATAACATCCTTTTCCATTATTCATCAGTACTATTGGGACCCAGTTCATGTAATTTTTCCATAATTCTGATAAAGCAAATTTGATGCCTATTGGAAAATCCGATTCTGGGGTCTCCTGATGTTTGAGAGGAAACAGTAATAAGTGGCCAGAAAAGCGCTGAGTGGAAGACACAATACTGTCTGGGTAACCCGACTTCAGAGTGAAGGACTGTCCAGGTACCCAGACCTCAAAATGGTCACTACCTCTTAGTGAAGGACTGTCCAGATAACCAGACCTCAAAATGGTCACTACCTCTTAGTGAAGGACTGTCCAGGTAACCAGACCTCAAAATGGTCACTACCTCTTAGTGAAGGACTGTCCAGGTAACCAGACCTCTTAGTGAAGGACTGTCCAGGTAACCTGACCTCAAAATGGTCACTACCTCTTAGTGAAGGACTGTCCAGGTAACCAGACCTCAAAATGGTCACTACCTCTTAGTGAAGGACTGTCCAGGTAACCTGACCTCTTAGTGAAGGACTGTCCAGGTAACCAGACCTCTTAGTGAAGGACTGTCCAGGTAACCAGACCTCTTAGTGAAGGACTGTCCAGGTAACCAGACCTCTTAGTGAAGGACTGTCCAGGTAACCAGACCTCAAAATGGTCACTACCTCTTAGTGAAGGACTGTCCAGGTAACCAGACCTCTTAGTGAAGGACTGTCCAGGTAACCAGACCTCTTAGTGAAGGACTGTCCAGGTAACCAGACCTCTTAGTGAAGGACTGAGGTAGAGGGTCATTGTAAGAGGTACCTGGTAGAGACAGAGGGTAGAGTACTGACCAGTGGTCCTAAAACACACGATGATAATGTAGAACACCTGGACAGGTGAGTTTCCACTGTTATAACAGACATGCCTCATTATACATACCATGATTAATGTATACAGGATATAAGTAATCCCATCGTCTTGTCAGTCATTTTTCATTTTTTTTTTCTCAGTTAATTATCACTTGACATCAAAGACAACAAGAAAACTGAGTCAGAGGGTTTATAGAGACACGATCTGAACCTGTCATTTCTGACCACCTGTCATATATGAATCCAGCTTTACTGGGATTGCTGGGATTGTTGGTTCCTTTACACTAACATAGCACACTAAAGATTTAGATACCTTACTGGAGTCTGGGACCAATGGGACATACTGTCTGGTCTAGAGGTCATGCACCATCAAAAAGTGTTTCAGAACTGACAACAAATCAAGATAAAGGATGACTATACATGGTACAGCCCTATTTCGTGGTTTTCTTGGCTGTAGTTTTGGTCCAGTAGGACATACAAGCCTAAGCAATCCATCAAGTTCTAGAGAGCTTCCATACAATGAAGCTGAAACCATTGAGTTCAAAACCAGTCAGTGTTAAAATATGTCAAAATCACGAAAGTCATGTAAATAAAAAATCAGCCATTGCTTTGTAGAGCTGTAGCATTTATATCTACCATTATCATGTATACAGCATCTGTATCTACCATTATTATGTATACAGCATCTCTATCTACCATTATCATGTATACAGCATCTGTATCTACCAGTATCATGTATACAGCATCTGTATCTACCATTATTATGTATACAGCATCTGTATCTACCATTATCATGTATACAGCATCTATATCTACCATTATCACGTATACAGCATCTGTATCTACCATTATCATGTATACAGCATCTGTATCTACCATTATCATGTATACAGCATCTATATCTACCATTATCTTGTATACAACATCTGTATCTACCATTATCATGTATACAGCATCTGTATCTACCATTATCATGTATACAGCATCTGTATCTACCATTATCATGTATACAGCATCTGTATCTATACAGCATCTATATCTACCATTATCATGTATTACAGCATCTGTATCTACCAGTATCATGTATACAGCATCTATATCTTCCAGTATCATTTATACAGCATCTGTATCCACCAGTATCATGTATACAGCATCTGTATCTACAAGACCATTTTGTTGTATATAGCAGTCATATTTTGTTCAGAATTTGCAGGCTGTCCATGTGTTTCTGGTCAGAATGGACAGGTTTTTTTCACAGACTTGATGAGTTCAAGGAGCTTGGTCAGTATGGAATTTGCTAGTCTCAGTCTGTACATGCTCTGAGGAAGCTTTGTGTGTATGGATCTCCTCACAGTGCTGGGCCAGCTAATGCTTCCCATGGGCCATATAGCTGCTTCATCATTCCTGCTTTTAAATTGGTTTTGCCTGCTTCTTTGATTTCTGCTTATGTGTGTGTAGGCCCATTGTCTGAGGGCTTTCTTCTCTGTATATATGTGCGGGTAAATTGTGTGAGGGCTTACTTCACTGTATATATGTGTGGGTAATTTGTGTGAGGGCTAACTCCACTGTATATATGTGTGGGTACATTGTGTGAGGACTTACTTCTCTGTATATATATCTATGTGGGTACATTGTTTTAGGGCTTACTTCTCTGTATATATATATATGGGTACATTGTTTGAGGGCTTACTCCACTGTATATATGTGTGGGTACATTGTGTGAGGACTTACTTCTCTGTATATATATATATGTGGGTACATTGTTTTAGGGCTTACTTCTCTGTATATATATATGTGGGTACATTGTTTGAGGGCTTACTCCACTGTATATATGTGTGGGTACATTGTGTGAGGGCTTACTTCTCTGTATATATATATGTGGGTACATTGTTTGAGGGCTTACTTCACTGTATATATGTATGAGTACATTGTGTGAGGGCTAACTTCTCTGTATACCGTATATATGTGTGGGTACATTGTGTAAGGGCTGACTCAATATATGTGTGGGTACATTGTGTGAGGGCTGACTCAATATATGTGTGGGTACAGTGTGTGAGAGCCGACTCAATATATGTATGGGTACAGTTTGTGAGGGCTGACACAGTATATGTGTGGGTACATTGTTTGAGGGCTTACTCCACTGTATATATGTGTGGGTACATTGTGTGAGGGCTTACTCCACTGTATATATGTGGGTACATTGTGTGAGGACTTACTTCTCTGTATATATGTGTGGGTACATTGTGTGAGGACTTACTTCTCTGTATATTTGTGTGGGTACATTGTGTGAGGGCTTACTTCTCTGTATATATGTGTGGGTACCTTGTGTGAGGGCTTACTTCTCTGTATATATATATGTGGGTACATTGTTTGAGGGCTTACTCCACTGTATATTTGTGTGGGTACATTGTGTGAGGGCTTTCTTCTCTGTATATATGTGTGGGTACATTGTGTGAGGGCTGACTCAATATATGTGTGGGTACAGTTTGTGAGGGCTGACACAGTATATGTGTGGGTACATTGTGTGAGGGCTTACCTCTCTGTATATATGTGTGGGTACATTTTGTGAGGGCTTACTCCTCTGTATATTTGTGTGGGTACATTTTCTGAAGGCTAACACCTCCATATATTTGTGTGGATACATTGTGTGAGGGCTTACTCATTATTTGTGTGGGTACATTGTGTGAGAGAAGACTCATTATATGTGTGAGTGCAGTGTGTGAGGGCTGACTCAATATATGTGTGGGTACAGTATGTGAGGGCTGACTCAATATATGTGTGGGTACATTGTGTAAGGGCTGACTCATATATATGTGTGGGTACAGTATGTGAGGGCTGACTCAATATATGTGTGGGTACATTGTGTGAGGGCTTACTCAATATATGTGTGGGTACAGTATGTGAGGGCTGACTCAATATATTTGTGGGTACAGTATGTGAGGGCTAACTCAATATATGTGTGGGTACAGTGTGTGAGGGCGACTCAATATATGTGTGGGTACAGTATGTGAGGGCTGACTCAATATATGTGTGGGTACAGTGTGTGAGGGCTGACTCAATATATGTGTGGGTACAGTATGTGAGGTCTGACTCAATATATGTGTTACTGGTGCCATGTTGTGTATGGTAGACATTACTAGAGGATGCTAATTTACTGTTAGTTATGACTGTTTCACAATCCGCTCCCAACATCACTTATATCCTATATTACTATCAATTGCCACCAATTTACAACAATATAGTGTATCCTCCAGGGCGGCTAGGGTTGAAACATACATGTAAAGCTGTCCAGGTTGTACAAATGGAATAGCTTATGTGAAAATAGTGACTGTCATGTTTAATTTGTTAATATTTAAATGTGATAATAGTTTCAATGTATATATTAATGTCTAGATACGTAGGTCTACCTATTATGGTACATCGTACAGCTAACTAGGTAGGGGAGGCAACTCCTCATCAGAGATTTACACAGGTGAGAAAACTTGCCTGCAGGCAGTGCTATATTTATATCCAGGTAAAATCAATAAATTATCAGAGCAGGTATGTAGTCAGCCATCGCAGTGAAAACAAAAGGGTTTATAGAAGATTCATATAGATATAGGAGTCAGTGTACTGTTGATAAAGTAGTGTGTACTGTTAATGAGGAAGGGGAAAAGGGATATACTGTTAACAAGGAAGAATGTAATGTTAATGAGGAAGGGGAGGAAGGATGTAATGTTGATGAGGAAGGGGAGGAAGGATGTAATGTTGATGAGGAATGGGAGGAAGGATGTAATGTTAATGAGGAAGGGGAGGAAGGATGTAATGTTGATGAGGAATGGGAGGAGGGATGTAATGTTGATGAGGAATGGGAGGAAGAGGGATGTAATGTTAATGAGGAAGGGGAGGAGGGATGTAATGTTAATGAGTAAGGGGAAGGAATGGTGTAATGTAATGAGGAAGAGGAGGAAGGATTTGTTAATGTTAATGAGGAAGGGGGGAAGGAGGTAATTGTATTTAATGAGGCAGGAGGATGTCAATGTTGTGAGGAATGGGAGGAGGGTGTCAATGTTCATGAGGAAGGGGAGGAAGGCATGTCTGTTGTGGGCTGGGGAGGGGGTCTGTAATGGAGAAGGGGGGCAGGATGTAATGTTGTGGGATGGGGGAGGGATGTAATGTTCATGAGGAATGGGAGGCGGTGTAATGTTGATGGGCCTGGGGAGGGTGTCTGTTTGTGGGAAGGGGAAGGCGGATGTCTGGTTAATGAGGAAGGGGAGGAGGGATGTAATGTTGATGAGGAAGGGGAGGAGGGATGTAATGTTAATGAGGAAGGGGAGGAAGGATGTATTGTTAATGAGGAAGGGGAGGAAGGGTGTAATGTTACTGCGGGGAAGGGAGCGGATGTCTGTTCTGGCGGGGCGGCCAAGTGTCTTGTTTGATGAGGAAGGGGGGAGGTGTATGTTGATGAGGAAGGGCAGAAGCACTGTACTGTTGATGCGGAAGGGGCGAGGGTCGTATTTAATGAGGAAGGGGAGGAGGGATGTAATGTTAATGAGGAAGGGGAGGAGGGATGTAATGTTAATGAGGAAGGGGAGGAAAGATGTAATGTTAATGAGGAAGGGGAGGAGGGATGTAATGTTAATGAGGAAGGGGAGGAAGGGTGTATTGTTAATGAGGAAGGGGAGGAAGGATGTAATGTTAATGAGGAAGGGGAGGAAGGATGTAATGTTAATGAGGAAGGGGAGGAAGGATGTAATGTTAATGAGGAAGGGGAGGAAGGATGTAATGTTAATGAGGAAGAGGAGGAAGGATGTAATGTTAATGAGGAGGGATGTAATGTTAATGAGGAAGTGGAGGAAAGATGTAATGTTAATGAGGAAGGGGAGGAAGGATATATTGTTAATGAGGAAGGGGAGGAAGGATGTAATGTTAATGAGGAGGGATGTAATGTTAATGAGGAAGTGGAGGAAAGATGTAATGTTAATGAGGAAGGGGAGGAAGGATGTATTGTTAATGAGGAAGGGGAGGAAGGATGTAATGTTAATGAGGAGGGATGTAATGTTAATGAGGAAGGGGAGGAAGGATGTAATGTTAATGAGGAAGGGGAGGAAGGATGTATTGTTAATGAGGAAGGGGAGGAAGGATGTAATGTTGATGAGGAAGGGGAGGAAGGGTGTATTGTTAATGAGGAAGGGAGGAGGATGTATTGTTAATGAGGAAGGGGAGGAAGGATGTAATGTTAATGAGGAAGGGGAGGAGGGATGTAATGTTGATGAGGAAGGGGAGGAAGGGTGTATTGTTAATGAGGAAGGGGAGGAAGGATGTAATGTTGATGAGGAAGGGGAGGAAGGGTGTATTGTTAATGAGGAAGGGGAGGAAGGATGTATTGTTAATGAGGAAGGGGAGGAAGGATGTAATGTTAATGAGGAAGGGGAGGAAGGATGTATTGTTAATGAGGAAGGGGAGGAAGGATGTAATGTTGATGAGGAAGGGGAGGAAGGGTGTATTGTTAATGAGGAAGGGGAGGAAGGATGTAATGTTAATGAGGAAGGGGAGGAAGGGTGTATTGTTAATGAGGAAGGGGAGGAAGGATGTAATGTTAATGAGGAAGGGGAGGAAGGATGTAATGTTAATGAGGAAGGGGAGGAAGGGTGTAATGTTAATGAGGAAGAGGAGGAAGGATGTAATGTTAATGAGGAAGGGGAGGAAGGATGTAATGTTAATGAGGAGGGATGTAATGTTAATGAGGAAGTGGAGGAAAGATGTAATGTTAATGAGGAAGGGGAGGAAGGATGTAATGTTAATGAGGAGGGATGTAATGTTAATGAGGAAGAGGAGGAAGGATGTAATGTTAATGAGGAGGGATGTAATGTTAATGAGGAAGTGGAGGAAAGATGTAATGTTAATGAGGAAGGGGAGGAAGGATGTAATGTTAATGAGGAAGGGGAGGAGGGATGTAATGTTAATGAGGAAGGGGAGGAGGGATGTAATGTTAATGAGGAAGGCGGGGAAGGATGTAATGTTAATGAGGAAGGGGAGGAGGGATGTAATGTTAATGAGGAAGGGGAGGAAGGGTGTATTGTTAATGAGGAAGGGGAGGAGGGATGTAATGTTAATGAGGAAGGGGAGGAAAGGATGTAATGTTAATGAGGAAGGGGAGGAGGGATGTAATGTTAATGAGGAAGGGGAGGAAGGATGTAATGTTAATGAGGAAAGGGAGGAGGGATGTAATGTTAATGAGGAGGGATGTAATGTTAATGAGGAGGGATGTAATGTTAATGAGGAGGGATGTAATGTTAATGAGGAAGTGGAGGAAGATGTAATGTTAATGAGGAAGGGGAGGAAGGATGTAATGTTAATGAGGAAGGGGAGGAAGGATGTAATGTTAATGAGGAGGGATGTAATGTTAATGAGGAGGGATGTAATGTTAATGAGGAGGGATGTAATGTTAATGAGGAAGTGGAGGAAAGATGTAATGTTAATGAGGAAGGGGAGGAAGGATGTAATGTTAATGAGGAGGGATGTAATGTTAATGAGGAATGTTGTGATGTAAATAAGGAATGATTTAGGGTTAATGAGGAATAGTGTATACGTAATGAGGAAGGGTGTACTGTTAGTGAGGAAGGGTGTACTGTTGGTGAGAGTGGGTGTACATTAAACAAGGAATGATGTATGGTTAATGAGGAATGCTGTATTGTGCATCATTCCTCATTAACTGAGATTTAATGGAAAGATGATACTGGACCATCACTGAATTCATTTTGTTGGATGGGGAAAATTGTCTATACATTGCAAGATAATGGAGCTATAATAGACTGTTCTAATTTAACTGATGCTGCGGAATCGAATGTCCATATATTGTAATTTAATGGAAAAATGATGAACCATACATTGTAAGAAGATGGACTGATGATGAACCATACATTAAATTTTAATTGGTTGGGAGGCTGGAGGAAGGGTTCATACATCAACCATACATTGTAAGAAGATGGACTGATGATGAACCATACATTAAACTTTAATTGGGTGGGAGGCTGGAGGAAGGGTTCATACATCGTTAATTAACGGAGATATAATTGATGATATATTGACAGTGCACTAAACGAATATGGAAAACAAGCTTGTTATTATTACTGAATAAAGGAACCAATATCATAGTAAGCTATATGACAAACATACCGACACAAAATGTGCCAGAATAACATTCGGTACTGTTAGAGTCCTGTCAGTTTGCAAAGTTAATAGGAGGTAATTGGTAAGTTACAGTGGAAACCTGATACAGAGAAACACCCGATAGATTGTGGACACCAATGTATATAGGGGATTTTTTATGGAGGAACCTTTCAGCCAGTGATTTTTTTATCAATCATGTATTATTATACTTAATAGTTTCACCTGTATATATATATAGGGTATGTGTACATGTAAGTCATTACGGTAATGGCTCTTTTCACCTGATTTAATGTTTTGTTTGTTTTCTAGACTGCCAAGTCAATTGCATGTTGGAAATATATTCTACAAAGGACGTTAAAGACAGATAATGAGATTTGTTTGTCAGAGGCCCAGATTAGCCTTGGATAAGACTAGAGTCGTCTAGGTGTAGGATGGTCAGGCATGTGAACCCAGGGTGGTGAGGCTTGTACGAGAACCAATTGGCCTGTGTTCTTTAACAGATACACAACACTTAGGCAGCAAAATGATAGGTTTTTGTTACTTTTAAACAGCAGTTTGTGTTAAACAAACATAGAGGTTGTATTGTTTAGTTGGTAGATATATGGTAAGTAGGGGAGTATACCGGACAGGCTTGGCCAACTCTGTTATATGGGACTGATGAGGGACGAAAGGTCGATAAGGTTAGAGATGAGGATTAGGCATGAATAGAGGAAACCTACTGACTAGATGACATGGTGATACTGCTAATTTATTGTCCCTGTACATGTAAAACAGCTCAATGTTGTGTAACCTTACCTTAATAAACAGGTGTGAATCTTTAACCATACCTGGATAAGCAGGTGAGAATTTTTATAATTACTGAAGAAAAAGGCTGAGTGTATGGGGAAAGAGACTTCTAATAAAAACAATACGACCAGGTCATCAGTACAAGTCAAACAAACTGGTCTGTATTGTGTTTTATCCTGTAGACGTCTTCACCCCTCTGGTTCCATTTTGGATGGCACCCAGCCTGTGATGTGTGGTTAATCCATTGATGATCCTGGGGTGAGAAGACTACCTTCCATGGTGGGGATCAGTCACCAAAAGACATTAAAGAAACATTACACACCTCCATTATGTCTTTCATGTGTGATCAAAACATGATTGCTGGCAAAATAAGTACACTTCCTCATCACTGTGGTTCCCATGTGAATCGGGGCCAAGTGATATCATAAGTAATATTAGCACTCCTCCTTTCCAGTCCTGCCCTGCCGAGGCTGTGTGGGTACATCTGACACTATAGAACTGGGTGCCTGGGAACCCAGGACTGCTCCAACACTCTTCTAACTCACCATATAGTATATGCACTCAAATGAGTTGAATGTACCTTACTGACAGGTTTTTAATAAATAAGAAATCTAATGATGTATACATTCCATACAGAAGGTTTCGGCTGTTTTGTTCTACCTGAAAATGGAATGCTAATGCTGATTCATTAGTACAATTACAAACAAGTGTCAAACAAATTCATAGAACTCTTTAATTTGATGATGTCAGTATTTATCTCTATAGCGTGACATCTGTGTAATATCACATATGTTAAATTGCCATTTATGTGATCATTAAGTGTATGATACCTTCACTGTCACACAGGCTAATTTGTGATTCTATTACTCTCTTAAGGTGAATAGACTGATATTCTATTGCTCTCTTCAGCTGACTAGTCTGATCTTAATCTGACTAGTCTAATATTCTATTGCTCTCTCAATCAGACTAGTTTGATATTCTATTGCTCTCTTAATCTGACTTGTCTGATATTCTATTGATCTCTTAATCTTACTAATCTGATATTATAATGTTCTCTCAAGCTGACTAATCTGATTTTGTATTGTTCTCTCAAGCTGACTAATCTGATATCATAATGTTCTCTCAAGCTGACTAATCTGATATCATAATGTTCTCTCAAGCTGACTAATCTGATATTATATTGGTCTCTCAAGCTGACTAATCTGATATTGTATTGTTCTCTCAAGCTGACTAATCTGATATTGAATTGCTCTCTGGCTAGCCAGCATTCGTTAGACAATCTCCAGAACAATCAGAAAATTAGTGTAACATCAGATCAAATGATATTACTAATAAAAAAAACACTGTTCATCTGATGAGGTATTGAAATAATTCTGGAATCCTATTTCTGGAATCCAACATTTCTGGCTGTTCATAAAAAATTACTCAGTGTAAAGTTGGATAGAACGGATTATTGAAGTAAGAATTAAGTAAAACAGTGTGGCATGTCTCCACATATTTGTTGTGTACATAGAGTATATTGTGCTGACTGGAACTGTATATCTTGTCATTAAATGGCTGCATGTTACTGGTGCCCATTAGTGATATGTCTATCACAGCTCTAGTCTATATCGTGATGCCTACACTTCGTAATTGGAAGGTTTGTTTTACCGGTAAAAGCAACTTAACACTATTAGTGGTCTTGTGTTTCAATAGTGCATAACACTCTGGTACTGTCAAGGGGAGGTAATTCATGCTGAAAGAAGGGCATATAGGCTGTTAAAAAAGTGACTTTCTTCATTGAGTGGCATTAGGGGGAGTTAATTCATCCCAGTAAAAAGAGACAGGGGCTCATAGGGAGAGAGTATGAGTCACTGGATGACATTACCAAGGGGAGATAATTCATCACAGTAAAAATAGACAGGGGCTCATAGGGAGAGAGTGTGAGTTACTGAGTGGCATTACCAAGGGGAGATAATTCATCACAGTAAGAAGAGACAGGGGCTCATAGGGAGAGAGTGTGAGTTACTAAGTGGCATTACCAAGGGGAGATAATTCATCACAGTAAGAAGAGACATTGGCTCATAGAGAGTGTTACTGAGTGGCATTAACAAGGGGAGATAATTCATCACAGTAAGAAGAGACAGGGGCTCATAGGGAGAGAGTGTGAGTTACTGAGTGGCATTACCCAAGGGAGTTAATTCATCACAGTAAGAAGAGACATTGGCTCATAGAGAGTGTTACTGAGTGGCATTAACAAGGGGAAGTAGGAAGAGACAATTGACTGCCAGTAAAGGAGTATTGGTGATTTCAGTAGTGGGGAGAGACCAGACAGATATAATGATTCACTGTGATTTGATCCATCAATACAGCAGCTGAAGCAAAGTTGCTACACAGTGCCAATTTGAATTTGATTATGATACCATGTGGTTTGATGGCCGATTGATTTCGACTGTATGGGTGCATGCTATATTTTGTCAGTGTGGCCAATACTAAAGTCTCCCTGGAGAAAACTCCAGTCAGCACATTAGGGTCTCGTTTACAAAGCCTCAGCATTTTAAAAACTTGTACATTTCATGAGGTTGGTAGATCTAACTGTTATTGAGAGGCCCCTGATTTTTGGGGTCACTTGCTCTTCAAAATATTGAGACAAACAATAAACAGTGCACATTGACTATGTGAGCGTGAGATTGAGATGGCAGCGATAGACTGTGTCACATTATACACCGGAACTAATCTGATTGGTATTCTCAGAATTTACATAAAATTAAAAAAAATTTAAAAAATGGAAAGACTGAGAGAATATACCAACTTGAATTTTAAAAAATGAATGATTAGTAAAAATAATTGGAAATATGATAATGAAAAGGTATAAGGTATGTTCATGATCAGACAGGGTGTTGTGTACAAAATTATTCAAACTCATAGCCATTCTATTTCCTTATGTATACTCCATCCCCAGACTTACAAAATCACCAGTAATCTGGTACTCCATCACTAGACTTACTCAAGTCTCCAGTAACTGAGTACTCCATCACTAGACTTACTCAAGTCTCTAGTAACTGAGTACTCCATCACTAGACTTACTTAAGTCACTTGTAACTAAGTACTCCATCAGTAGACTTATTCAAGTCTCTAGTAACTGAGTACTCTATCACTAGTACTCCACCGCTAGACTTACTTAAGTCACTAGTAACTAAGTACTTTGTTGCCAGACTTATTTAAGTCTCTAGTAACTTCGTACTCCATTGCTAGACTTACTCAAGTCTCTAGTAAATGAATACTCCATCACTAGACTTACTCAAATCTCCAGTATCTTAGTACTCCATCACTAGACTCACTCAAGTTTCTAGTAACTGAGTACTTCATCTCCAGACTTACTTAAGTCACTAGTATTTAAGTACTCCATCACTAGTCTTACTCAAGTCTCTGGTAACTTAGTACTCTGTTGCCAGACTTACTCAAGTCTCTAGTAACTTGGTACTCCATCGCTAGACTTACTCAAGTCTCTAGTAACTGAGTACTCCATCACTTAGACTTACTCAAATCTCCAGTAACTTAGTACTTTGTTGCCAGGCTTACTTAAGTCTCTAGTAACTTCGTACTCCATCACTAGACTTACTCAAGTCTCCAGTAACTTAGTACTCCATCATTAGACATACTCAAGTCTCTAGTAACTTAGTACTCCATCACTAGACTTACTCAAGTCTCAGTAACTTAGTACTCCATCACTAGACTTACTCAAGTCTCAGTAACTTAGTACTTTGTTGCCAGGCTTACTTAAGTCTCTAGTAACTTCATACTCCATCGCTAGACTTACTCAAGTCTCCAGTAACTTAGTACTTCGTCTCTAGGCTTACACTTGTCTCCAGTACCTACCATTTGTCTTAACTCCACCTGCTTATTCTGTGTATTTTACTTTTTAATTAATTTCTGTAAAGAATCATTGTACTGTTCACCTGATATATCTCACCTGGTGAACAGGTACAAAATCATTGGTAGTTCCTATCCCCATCCTCTGATACAGAGATTGAAAACCTCTACACCAAATCACTTCCACAAATTACTCACTACTACCTTTTTCTATATCTTGTATGAAATTTCCTTCTTCATTCCAAATTTGATTAAATTTCTGTTGAAATTGCTTAATTTTTAATCTTGAACTAAAAGTTGGCACTCTTGTGCTGAATGTTTGAGATACATGTTTCCTGATTGGATGTTATTTTTTCTAATAGACACTTCACTGAAATTAGCCTGAAGAACATTTGGAAGGACATATGAATATATAAGTGGTAGATAGGCCTATCAGGCCATCAGGATGTCATATTCCATTTAACACAAGTCGTAGGCCCTTCGTTTAGGCTTGAGTAATTAGAAAAGCAGCAGTAGAAAAATCTAATTTTGGCTAACAGATGAGATGAAATGGGATAAAAATAACTCTGATGTCGTTTAAACATTTTTATCAGTATTTTAATTTCCAAAGCTGGATAATGATGACTTTGTTGGGTATGTTTTCACTACTTGTGTGACCTTAACGTGTTGAGCAGGTATGGAGCCTGATAGTAGTCCATCGAACCATGACCTCATTGAGCAGGTATGGAGCCTGATAGTAGTCCATCGAACCATGACCTCATTTACCTATTTATCCAAGGCTTCCCAGAGGGCAGCTTAGGGTCACGTCATGCACACAGTCACATTGTGACAATAGGTAGTCACAAAGGTGTACAGTGACAGGGCAGTCACAGTAAGTGTATGACAGCAAGGTCGTGACAATCGGGGTCAAGTAAACCACTTTTGATAGGATAACTGAGGATGTCTTGTATCCATTGTTTAGACTTGTGACATGTGTCCTGTTAGTTTTGGAGATGGTTGATACCACGAGGATACAGCACTACTCCGTTACACCTATTGTTACATGTATGGTGATTGGCTATTGTTTTTGTAACCATGACAACATCTGTCCATCACTCCATCACTTCCCCCTACATTTCCTTCAGTTGTTTGGTTTGTGGTTACCATTTGACACCTGTAAACATGCTGGCTCCACTGAAACTTTCCTATGTATAGAACTAAATGGCCAGTATGTCATTTACTAGGAAGTGACCTTGAACTTGGTCCTTAATGGAATGACAAGGGAGATTTGTAGTTAAGTTAAACAGCACATGTTTGTACCTGTGGATGAGATCATTCGTTTGATGTGTACTTTTTATTGTTTTGTGTGTAATCAATTTACCTTTATTTTTTTATGTCATTTTTGTCAATGAATTCTGGAGTTGTGTGTGGTTGTCACTGATACAGCGTGTATATTGGTTGTCACCAATACAGCTTGTACATCTAACCGTATAAATTGTTGTCAGGATATGTACAAATTACACTGTTAAGTGTTGAAATTTCTTTAAAGTGTGTATTTACTGAGTGGTCTGGTAAGTTTTATCAGAAAAGTTAAAAAGCCTGGTGTCCTTAAATAGTGCATTCCTGTCTGCGAACTCCACATTCCCCGACACAGTTATGTGACAAGTTTCAGCATGGTACACCATATGCATAACCTGATTTAAACCTAGTAAGTAGGATCCAAACATCTGAGATCCTATCAGGGTCATCACACATACCTACACTTACATATACATATGATCTGACCTTAGTACCAAGGTCATTTGGCCCTGTGTATATCTTATATAAGCGGGGTTGACAGATGATTGGGAGTAGATTTCTCCATTGATAGACAGCTGTTTCCTTGGTTTTATCAATGAACACTGCATCACAGGATCTCTGCTTCACTCACACTAAATATCTTACTTATGTAAATTAGAATGCTACAAAGATGTATGTTGCTGAAAAGAAATCAATCTCGAAATGGTCCATTAATTTTAAGGTGAAAAAGAATAAAGTAATCTTAGAGTTGCCATTCAAGAGGGGGTCACAACTCACAACTTCAAGAGGGGGATCACAACTACAAGAGGGGGGGGGGGGGGGTGTCACAGCTACTAGAGGGGGGTCACAATTTCAAGGGGGGTCAGAACTACAAGAGGGAGGGGGGGGGGGTCACAGCTACTAGAGGGGGGTCACAATTTCAAGGGGGGGGGGGGGGTCAGAACTACAAGAGGGGGTCACAACAACAAGAGGGGGTCACAACTTCAAGAGGGGGATCACAACTACAAGATGGATGGGGTGGGGGGGGTGTGGGGTCACAGCTACTAAAGGGGGGTCACAATTTCAAGGGGGGTCAGAACTACAAGAGGGGGTCAAACTACAAATGGGGGTCAGAACTACAAGAGGGGGTCAGAACTACAAGAGAGGGTCAGAACTACAAGAGGGGGTCAGAACTACAAGAGGGGGTCAGAACTACAAGAGGGGGTCACAACAACAAGAGGATCTGTTTTTGGTATATATATCTAAAATTCATTAACTATGATTCTATCAGTGGTAAAAATGAAAATCTTCAACAAAATTTGAAACATTTTTACAAGTCTGTCAGCATTATTTAAGTTTGAGCTACTAGTGGACTATGGCTAGGTAATGATATAACAAACAGTGTTCATTTTATTGTGCAGTAACTGGCTAGGTAATGTTATAACATAAAGTGTTCAGTTTATTGTGCAGTAACTGGCTAGGTAATGTTATAACATAAAGTGTTCAGTTTATTGTGCAGTAACTGGCTAGGTAATGTTATAACATACAGTGTTCAATGTACAAGAACAGTGATGTTTGTTTTGCAATAAATCTATAAAATAATGTTACTGTCTGTAGCCAGTAAAATTTGGATGTTAGATGTATGCTGTTGGTCCAGACATGACAGGTAATACTGTCTCGTCAGGACAGGTAATACTGTCTTGTTAGGACAGGTAAGACTGTCTCGTCAGGACAGGTAATACTGTCTTGTTAGGACAGGTAATACTGTCTTGTTAGGACAGGTAATACTGTCTTGTTAGGACAGGTAAGACTGTCTCGTCAGGACAGGTAATACTGTCTTGTTAGGACAGGTAATACTGTCTCGTCAGGACAGGTAATACTGTCTTGTTAGGACAGGTAAGACTGTCTCGTCAGGACAGGTAATACTGTCTCGTCGGGACAGGTAATACTGTCTTGTTAGGGCAGGTAATACTGTCTCGTCGGGACAGGTAATACTGTCTCGTCAGGACAGGTAATACTGTCTTGTTAGGACAGGTAAGACTGTCTCAACAGAAGGGATGAGATTTCCACATTGGGGCAGGTAACACTGTCTCGTCAGGACAGGTAAGACTGCCTCGTCAGGACAGGTAAGACTGCCTCGTCAGGACAGGTAAGACTGTCTCATCAGGACAGGTAAGACTGCCTCGTCAGGACAGGTAAGACTGTCTCATCAACTCTCTTTCTGGACATTGTTTCAGTACACTTTCTCACCTGTATCAAACCTGCGTGAACACTGTGACATGCTTGGTACAGCAGATGAACAGGAACACTACATACTGTTAGGGATCCGGTGTCCCTTACATAGGAAAGTTTTACTACTCAGGGATCAGAGGTCCTGTTTCATAATTATATCACGGTCAAAACACTGGTTCTGATTTCCATATTTTCGTGAGATATGGGTGTGTTTAACAATGACAGAATGTAAACTGTATGTACAACAGCTATTTAAAGGATATTAAAATGTTTTTTCTTTTTTTTATTTACTTCTTTATTTTTTCTTTAGGTTACTCCAATGATATATGTAATTATAACAGAGCAGCTGTTCACTTATACACACATTTAGGTTACAAAGTGATATTGACATATCAGATTTTCAGGATTCTTCCTGTATCCTGTAGAAATGTCTTCTGAGATATACAAACAAATATTATAATTATTTCACAGTTTAAAGTACTTGAACATATATATATACAACATGCATGGATGAAAGTATTCAGTATTAATACTGATTTCAGTATTTTGGAAATATTTTCCCCCATGTATGATCATGTTACATTTTGACAAAACCAGCCATTTCAGTATTTCATTAACCGGACACTTTCACCCATGAACATGTCATCTACAAAGGTTCCTCACAAAAGCATCGTCAATTTTAATTGATTTGTCTGTAACAGGTGTCATAAAAAAGTATGAAATTTTGTATGTTGTAAATTGGTATGTATTAATTTTTGGTAGGATAATAATGAGTTGGCAGAAAACAATCATCGATATCTCTAGGATTAGAAGAGTGAAAACAAAACAATTATAGATATTTTTTAATTCTTTTATTCGACTTATAGATGTTTCCCAGAAATATTTCACATGAATATCATACACCCTATGACTTTAATAACACAGACAGGGAGGGGGGATAACTCAGGGAGGGAGCCGGAGATTAATTCACATGAATATCATACACCCTATGACTTTAATAACACAGACAGGGAGGGGAGATAACTCAGGGAGGGAGCCGGAGATTAATTCACATGAATATCATACACCCTATGACTTTAATAACACAGACAGGGAGGGGAGATAACTCAGGGAGGGAGCCGGAGATTAATTCACATGAATATCATACACCCTATGACTTTAATAACACAGACAGGGAGGGGAGATAACTCAGGGAGGGAGCCGGAGATTAATTCACATGAATATCATACACCCTATGACTTTAATAACACAGACAGGGAGGGGAGATAACTCAGGGAGGGAGCCGGAGATTAATTCACATGAATATCATACACCCTATGACTTTAATGGTTGCACTAATACACAGGAAGGGGTGGTAGCTATGTCGTGAGTTTAAACCTACAGATGAACAACTTTAATAGTTTCAGGAAATTTTACTGGATATATGGGTTTATGATATTGCTGACTTATAGATTGCCTGAGTATTGAGTGATTACATGTTAAGACTGTGAACTATACTTGTCAAGTCTCAGGTGGAGCAACACTTACATCTCCAAACACATCCCTTACCATGACTTTGTAAAAATTGATTTCAGGACATACTTGTAAATGAGGCATAGGGTTAGAGGTCAGTCATAATGGTCCACTTCGTCATTGATTTTTTCTAGGGCTATCTAATGCTTGTTGGCCTTTTACATTGTAATTTGTCTTGTAAGGACATATTAGTATCATTGTAACATTGTTTGTTCTAAAAGTAAGCAGACAGTGTCTTGGATGGATATAGGTTGGAGGGGAAATTGCTCATACTGGAGACATTACTCTGGCAAAGAGGGGAGATAACTCAGACAGGGAGGAGAGATAACTCAGACAGGGAGGAGAGATAACTCAGACAGGGAGGGTAGATAACTCAGACAGTGAGGGGAGATAACTCAGACAGTGAGGGGAGATAACTCAGACAGAGAGGGGAGATAACTCAGACAGTGAGGGGAGATAACTCAGACAGTGAGGGGAGATAACTCAGACATTGAGGGGAGATAACTCAGACAGTGAGGGGAGATAACTCAGACAGTGAGGGGAGATAACTCAGACAGTGAGGGGAGATAACTCAGACAGTGAGGGGAGATAACTCAGACAGTGAGGGGAGATAACTCAGACAGAGAGGGGAGCTAACTCAGACAGTGAGGGGAGATAACTCAGACAGTGAGGGGAGATAACTCAGACATTAAGGAGAGATAACTCAGACAGTGAGGGGAGATAACTCAGACATTGAGGGGAGATAACTCAGACAGGGAGGAGAGATAACTCAGACAGGGAGGGAGATAACTCAGACAGAGAGGAGAGATAACTCAGACAGGGAGGAGAGATAACTCAGACAGGGAGGGGAGATAACTCAGACAGGGAGGAGAGATAACTCAGACAGGGAGGGGAGATAACTCAGACAGGGAGGGAGATAACGCAGACAGGGAGGGGAGATAACTCAGACAGGGAGGAGAGATAACTCAGACAGGGAGGAGAGATAACTCAGACAGGGAGGAGAGATAACTCAGACAGGGAGGAGAGATAACTCAGACAGGGAGGGGAGATAACTCAGACAGGGAGGAGAGATAACTCAGACAGGGAGGAGAGATAACTCAGACAGGGAGGGGAGATAACTCAGACAGTGAGGGGAGATAACTCAGACAGGGAGGGTAGATAACTCAGACAGTGAGGGGAGATAACTCAGACAGAGAGGGGAGATAACTCAGACAGGGAGGGGAGATAACTCAGACAGTGAGGGGAGATAACTCAGACAGTGAGGGGAGATAACTCAGACAGGGAGGGTAGATAACTCAGACAGTGAGGGGAGATAACTCAGACAGTGAGGGGAGATAACTCAGACAGGGAGGGGAGATAACTCAGACAGGGAGGGAGATAACTCAGACAGAGAGGGGAGATAACTCAGACAGGGAGGGAGATAACTCAGACAGTGAGGGGAGATAACTCAGACAGGGAGGGGAGATAACTCAGACAGTGAGGAGAGATAACTCAGACAGGGAGAAGAGATAACTCAGACAGGGAGGGGAGATAACTCAGGGAGGGAGGGGAGATAACTCAGACATTGAGGGGAGACAACTCTGACAGGGAGGGGAGATAACTCAGACAGTGAGGGGAGATAACTCAGACAGGGAGGGGAGATAACTCAGACAGGGAGAAGAGATAACTCAGACAGGGAGGGGAGATAACTCAGACAGGGAGGGGAGATAACTCAGACAGTGAGGGGAGATAACTCAGACAGTGAGGGGAGATAACTCAGACAGGGAGGAGAGATAACTCAGACAGGGAGGGAGATAACTCAGACAGAGAGGGGAGATAACTCAGACAGTGAGGGGAGATAACTCAGACAGGGAGGAGAGATAACTCAGACAGGGAGGAGAGATAACTCAGACAGTGAGGGGAGATAACTCAGACAGTGAGGGGAGATAACTCAGACAGGGAGGGGAGATAACTCAGACAGTGAGGAGAGATAACTCAGACAGGGAGAAGAGATAACTCAGACAGGGAGGGGAGATAACTCAGGGAGGGAGGGGAGATAACTCAGACATTGAGGGGAGACAACTCTGACAGGGAGGGGAGATAACTCAGACAGTGAGGGGAGATAACTCAGACAGGGAGAAGAGATAACTCAGACAGGGAGGGGAGATAACTCAGACAGGGAGGGGAGATAACTCAGACAGTGAGGGGAGATAACTCAGACAGTGAGGGGAGATAACTCAGACAGGGAGGAGAGATAACTCAGACAGGGAGGGAGATAACTCAGACAGAGAGGGGAGATAACTCAGACAGTGAGGGGAGATAACTCAGACAGGGAGGAGAGATAACTCAGACAGGGAGGAGAGATAACTCAGACAGTGAGGGGAGATAACTCAGACAGTGAGGGGAGATAACTCAGACAGTGAGGGGAGATAACTCAGACAGAGAGGGGAGATAACTCAGACAGGGAGGAGAGATAACTCAGACAGGGAGGAGAGATAACTCAGACAGGGAGGGGAGATAACTCAGACAGTGAGGGGAGATAACTCAGACAGTGAGGGGAGATAACTCAGACAGTGAGGGGAGATAACTCAGACAGGGAGGAGAGATAACTCAGACAGGGAGGGAGATAACTCAGACAGAGAGGGGAGATAACTCAGACAGTGAGGGGAGATAACTCAGACAGGGAGGAGAGATAACTCAGACAGGGAGGGGAGATAACTCAGACAGTGAGGGGAGATAACTCAGACAGGGAGGAGAGATAACTCAGACAGGGAGGGAGATAACTCAGACAGTGAGGGGAGATAACTCGGACAGGGAGGGGAGATAACTCAGACAGAGAGGGGAGATAACTCAGACAGGGAGGGAGATAACTCAGACAGAGAGGGGAGATAACTCAGACAGTGAGGGGAGATAACTCAGACAGTGAGGGGAGATAACTCAGACAGGGAGGGAGATAACTCAGACAGAGAGGGGAGATAACTCAGACAAGGAGAAGAGATAACTCAGGGAGGGAGGGGAGATAACTCAGGGAGGGAGGGGAGATAACTCAGACAGGGAGGGGAGATAACTCTGACAGGGAGGAGAGATAACTCAGACAGGGAGAAGAGATAACTCAGACAGGGAGGGGAGATAACTCAGGGAGGGAGGGGAGATAACTCAGACAGGGAGGGAGATAACTCAGACAGGGAGGGTAGATAACTCAGACAGTGATGGAAGATAACTCAGACATTGAGAAGAGATAACTCAGACAGGGAGGGGAGATAACTCAGACAGAGAGGGGAGATAACCCAGACAGTGATGGAAGATAACTCAGACAGGGAGAAGAGATAACTCAGACAGGGAGGGGAGATAACTCAGGCAGGGAGGAGAGATAACTCAGACATTGAGGGGAGACAACTCTGACAGGGAGGGGAGATAACTCAGGGAGGGAGGGGAGATAACTGAGGCAGAGAGGGAAGATAACTCAGACAGGGAGGGAGATAACTCAGACAGAGAGGGGAGATAACCCAGACAGTGATGGAAGATAACTCAGACGGAGAAGAGATAACTCAGACAGGGAGGGGAGATAACTCAGGCAGGGAGAAGAGATAACTCAGACAGGGAGGAGAGATAATTCAGACATTGAGGGGAGATAACTCTGACAGGGAGGGGAGATAACTCAGGGAGGGAGGGGAGATACCTGAGACAGAGAGGAGACATAACTCAGACATTGAGGGGAGATAACTCAGACATTGAGAAGAGATAGCTCAGACAGGGAGGGGAGATAACTCAGACATTGAGGGGAGATAATTCAGACATTGAGGGGAGATAACTCAGACATTGAGAAGAGATAGCTCAGACAGGGAGGGGAGATAACTCAGACATTGAGGGGAGATAACTCAGACATTGAGAAGAGATAGCTCAGACAGAAAGGAGAGATAACTCAGACATTGAGGGGAGATAACTCAGACATTGAGAAGAGATAACTCAGACAAGGAGGGGAGATAACTCAGACAACGGGGAGAGATAACTCAGGAAGGGAGCCGGAGATTGATTAAGGCAGGGAGGGAGATAACTCAGACAGGTTGGCCTAAGTCAGGCAGGGAGGAGATACGAGGAGATATAGATGTAGTGCTGGTAAAGAGGACAGAGGAGAGAGAAAATTAGAGTAGAACACACAGCTAGGTTTGCTGGTGAAGAAGGAGATCAACAGAGCAACAAGACAAGGCTGATCAATAATCCCCTATTAAGCTGATGGTCATCAGTGTAAAAACTGTGTTGGTGACAAAAATGGACAAAAACAGGAGCCAATCTGTTACATTGTCGTGTGAACCTAGCATCTTGGATGTAAGTGGCTGATCATAATGAAAGGTTATGGACTGGACTTTCTCTAATATTGATCTTGAGAATATAGACCATTGGACAAGGCTGGACCTTGTCATTGATCTACAGAGTAAAGACCATTGGACAAGGCTGGACCTCATCATTGGTCTACAGAATATAGACCATCAGACAAGGCTGGACCTTGTAATTGGTCTACAGAATATGGACCATTGGACAAGGCTGGGCCTCGTCATTGGTCTACAGAATATAGACCATTAGACAAGGCTGGACCTCATCATTGGTCTACAGAATATAGATCATTAGACAAGGCTGGACCTTGTAATTGGTCTACAGAATATGGACCATTGGACAAGGCTGGGCCTCGTCATTGGTCTACAGAATATAGACCATTAGACAAGGCTGAACCTCGTCATTGGTCTACAGAATATAGACCATTAGACAAGGCTGGACCTTGTTATTGGTCTACAGAATATAGACCATTAGACAAGGCTGGACCTCGTCATTGGTCTACAGAATACAGACCATTAGACAAGGCTGGACCTCGTCATTGGTCTACAGAATATAGATCATTAGACAAGGCTGGACCTCGTCATTGGTCTACAGAATATAGACCATTAGACAAGACTGGACCTTGTTATTGGTCTACAGACCATTGGATTCCAGAAATACTGCTGTAGAAGGCATGCAAGGACATACCATACTGTGTACAGATGTAACAGTGGTTTGTACATGTAACTTTGTGATACAGACAAGTTAATTGGAGATCTGGATTGTAATGTACCTCGATTATTAAGAGGACAGTTTGGGCAGGTTGCACTGTAAAATAGTGATACTTTATGTTCCAAACACATCAGTTTCAAGAATCTATCTCTATATGAGTATTTCAATTATTTCATATTTCATTCAAGATATGTGTACTGATAGTTACTGTGATGAGAATAGGCATTGTGACATGTCTATGTAAGGATAGAGGGATTGCCAGACAGCTCCCCACGGAAACAGTGTTAAATCTTGTTCTCATTTATCCAAAACAATGATTGTTGTCAGAGGGAGCTTTGATCACTGACCCATCCAGACCTTCTTGCATGCTTTTTGTGGGAGACTTGGTGCTGAGTGGACTACACTTGATGAGGGGGTGGGGACCTAATTTATAGAGGACAAAGCCAGGTGTGACATATATATACCTGTACCTGTCACGACAATCGGCTTCCCCCTACTTACAGACAGACTTCAGAGCTCCCCCAGACAATGTGTGACACCTGTTCTAGACAAATTTACCTATTTTGCCTCAGGTTAGCCACATTGTTTTAAGTGTTCCTTTTTTTTCATTAGAAATGTTTACAGTAGTATTTCCGCTGTAGAACACAGCTGTAATGACAGGCCTGTAGTGTATTGCTCTGCTCACCCCTTCATGATGACTGATGATGTAACAGTTTATAATCTCATATACCATCAATGATATTGTGACCTTGAACTGTTACCTCCAACAGGGTGTTGCCGTGGTTATGGACATTGGGATTGAATCACTACCTCCATGACTTGAATGTCTGTGCACTTTGACCTTTCCTCCATTACCATAACAACCTTGTAATTATAAGTTGTCTTGTAAAGTACATGCCTGAAGTAAAGCTCTGATGATTAACTTAATTTTTATTCCTTTGGTTATTTCTGTGGTTTGTTTGTAATTCTTCCTAATTAACACACTAGAAAAGGTTTGTTTTAATGATGTAAATGACTAGGAGTTAATGATGGTGATTGGATATACCTTGTAGTACATGAAATCAAGGATACTACAGACTCTTCAGCCGCTTACATCGTTCTTTAATTACAGTGTAACCTACAGGAAGTTTACATTTAACAGTATGACAAGGATGATTTCAATTTCCATTTATAGATAGCAACATCCCTGCTTCTTGTTCATACAGTGTTAAAATACATGTCTCAGTTGATTTGATATTTGGTTGTCTCCCCTGACTAATGCCTGGTTGTGTTCAGTTGGGGGTGTATAGTTATACTATGTGTGGTTCTGACAGTGGTGTTGTCTCCCCTGATGAGAGTCTGGCTGTATTTGGTTGGGAGTATAGAGTTATACCATATGTGGTTCTGACAGTGGTGTTGTCTCCCCTGATGAGAGTCTGGCTGTATTTGGTTGGGAGTATAGAGTTAAACCATATGTAGTTCTGACAGTGGTGTTGTCTCCCCTGATGAGAGTCCGACTGTATTTGGTTGGGAGTATAGAGTTATACCATATGTGGTTCTGACAGTGGTGTTGTCTCCCCTGATGAGAGTTCTGCTGTATTTGGTTGGGAGTATAGAGTTATACCATATGTAGTTCTGACAGTGGTGTTGTCTCCCCTGATGAGAGTTCTGCTGTATTTGGTTGGGAGTATAGAGTTATACCATATGTAGTTCTGACAGTGGTGTTGTCTCCCCTGATGAGAGTCCGGCTGTATTTGGTTGGGAGTATAGAGTTATACCATATGTAGTTCTGACAGTGGTGTTGTCTCCCCTGATGAGAGCCTGGCTGTATTTGGTTGGGAGTATAGAGTTATACCATATGTAATATATAATAGTTCGTTCTGACAGTGGTGTTGTCTCCCCTGATGAGAGTCTAGCTGTATTTGGTTGGGAGTATAGAGTTATACCATTTGTAGTTCTGACAGTGGTGTTGACTCCCCTGATGAGAGCCTAACCCCCACGCTGGATGTGGGTTGGGAGTATAGAGTTATAACCATATGTAGTTCTGACAGTGGTGTTGTCTCCCCTGATGAGAATCCAGCTGTATTTGGTTGGAGTATAGAGTTATACCATATGTAGTTCTGACAGTGGTGTTGTCTCCCCTGATGAGAGTCGCGCTGTATTTGGGGTGGAGTATAGAGTTATACCATATGTAGTTCTGACAGTGGTGTTGTCTCCCCTGATGAGAGTCGGGCTGTATTTGGGGTGGGGTATATATCTATATACCTTGGGTGGTCAGCTACTTGTTTATAATAACCTCTCTATTAGTCATTTAATGTTTATGATGAATAGGTTGTTTTTTTCCGTTACTGTACTTGTTAGTTGTTGTCAGAAGCATCAAATCTGTGTGATTGCTTTACCTACAATACTCCACCGTGATAAAGTCATCGGTATGTAGAAAACCGCTGAGGCTTTTAAATTAGCAACTATTTATTTAACAATAGATTTGTACAACTGGAACTGACGATGATATCAGTGAGTTATCCCCCGATAACCATCACTCACAGTGAATTGGCAAGAAATGTTACCTTCGTACTTTAACAATTAGTAACTGTTTAATGTAGGGGGGCAACGGTGTGGGAACATTCTCCGTTAAAGTCGAGGATCGCTTTATTGCAACATCTACCGTTTTGTTCTTTTGAAATGGATCACTTGTCAATGTATATCACACATAGACAGGCATTGAGCCGAGAGTCAAAGGCTGAAACTGAGACTCTGGGACAAATCCTAATGTCGGAGACTCGTCACCACTGATACCTGGTCAGTGTTTCCAGTAATGTATCTCTAGTCCTTATCAGGTTGTTATTAGTTAAAATGTGTTTTATTTGAGGCTATAGTACATACATGTGTTCCATACCTCCCACTAGGAGCTGATAGACAGTGGTACACCAGGTACAGGGGCCAGTAAGATGGCCAAAACCTGACTGCCAAAATATTGATTGATCATGAAATGAAGTTTACAAGGATCAACATTCAAATTGAAATGTAATAATTGCCTTTTAATAATTTATTCTTTTATAAAAAACTTGTATTAAACTGGCTTATATGCTTTAAAGAACTGCTTAAAATATGTTCACAAAACGTGAAGGAGATGACATTGTAGAGGAAATTATAGGTTAGAGAAAGTGGCTACATTTATTTGTATGTTATTGGAGTTTTTGACCCCAGACTGGCATGGTAATGTTAGGTCGGCTTTGATTAGGAGAAGCTGCATGTATTGTAGGGGTAGGGGTTAGACTATGGAGGGGGACTGCATATTGTCTCCTGTTAGTAACACGACCAGGAGTAAACAGAACACACCGGGGCTGAGTGTTACCATTTAAATGTCCCATTTGTATAATTAGGGACCACAATAGACTCCAATAGACCCTTAAAAGGGGTATGTTTATTGAGGGAGGTAGGATAAACGCTGCCTTGTTTGTTTAACTCTCTGAATGGTGCAAATACCAACAAAATAAAAGTGATAACATTTTTGTCATGAATGTAGTCTTTTAGAAGTGCTTTTTTGAGTTGGAAATGAAAAGGTACAGATTTAGTTCATTTATTGAACAGACATTATAAGTAAATTTTAGATAGAGTTTTTGTGTGTATGACTTTCACAATTTCAGTGTGTAGCATTTAAAATGTTATTATGTAGATTTTAAGGAAAATCATAGACAAGCTTTCACATGAAAGTGGTCTTATCGTGAAATCCTCATGATTAACAGAAAGGAAGAAAAGAAGTTATTGAATTAAAGGGGAAAAGCATGTCTGAAGTGTCCAATTATCATGTCTTACATTGTCTGTTAACTGGCTGCTGTAATTCAAGGACAGGTATAAAAGACAGGTGAGGGAAGGGAGGGGGACCATGCCAGATAGAGCAAGGGAGGTAACTCCTTACTCAATAAAACTCTCTGAGGATGATCTTGTAGAAATTGTGCATATATGCTCCTTTGATGTTTTCTGTGCTTATTTCTTTAGCAAGATATAGTTTAATAAATCAGGTGTTGACAATAGTAAGAGCTTTGAAAGTTTTAATTGTGGTATTTATCATTTATTTTCCAGGCAATATAAGAAAATAAATGATGAAGATGTTAGTAATTACATTATTTTGACATAGGAGATTTTAAATCAAGTTTTTTTTTGTGGATATGTCTACGTTATTCATCCCAATAGACTTAGATGTATAAGATTAAATATGTCAGTTACAGTTACTTACTACCATAAAGGTTGTTGTGGTTACTAGGAATTCCGTTATTTCTTACAAAATGATACACATCTTGTGTTAGTGTATTGGATATGACTAATGATTCAGGCATACATACCTGTGGGGAAAGTTTTCATAATCAGTGCTGTATAAAATATTTGAGTAATTTTAATGCTGCGATTGAAGGCCAGGTATTCTTGAGATAGTCCCGATAGGGTTATCTTATAACTGATGTGGGAAGTCTTTGGTCGTTAGTTCTCAGGTACTGTGTCATTCAGTCTATATAAATATAATAAAATGGACAAAACCACAAAATTTAATCCTTTTAACTCGGTCAGTGATGAATCATACGTTAGTACCTTGAGTACATAGGCCATCTTTATGACTGGAATGGTTGATCTCTGATAATTAGCTAGGTAAGTAGAATTGGTACAGGTGTTGTGAGTCACTGTCGGTGTCAAGGAGGTGTCACAAATACACATAGTCACTACCTCATAATCCAAACGCCAGATATATATCCTACCTACCCTATTGTTGTTATTGACCCCAAAATAGCGAAGATTACACAAATACTTAAAGTCTGTCTAATCAGCCCGAGGGTAGAAGAGTTTTTTACCTGTGGATCCTGACCCCTGCTTCTCAGTGTTTTCTTCTCTGGTCACAGAAATGCAAGGTCAGCGTGGATGTGTCATGTTAAATTCTGAGTCATTTTGCCTACACAATAGGATAGAAGGAAAGAAAATATTTACCTGTTTTAATAGAATGCCGTTCAGAAAAGATTTTTTCTAATCAGTAAAACCATTGACTGGAAAACGTTTTGAGATTGTTAAAAACTTTAATTTGAGAAGTAGGGATATCGCATGGCCCAAGTGTTTATGTATTGTCCTGTATGTACTTGTGTAACGGATTGTACCTATTTACACTGGAGGAAATAAATGTTATATATTAGACCAGCAAATTCATGTAAAAACAGAAAAGTATGTTCACCTCTGAAGTGATTTTTCTCTGTGAAGGGGCTGGGGGGTTGTGTAAAGGCTGTGTGGCCCCTGCCACAGATATGCTATTATGCTAAGTCATCAAATTTTACTTCAGTGTACAGGAAGGAAGAGAGAATATTCAGTATGATGGTGCACATAAAAAGTATGGCCCTCAGGTTTCTGTATATAATTTTGATCTCCTCTTCAGCACGGTTCATCGCCCGACAGCTGCTGAACTGCTCGCTTCAGTGACATCGCCACCCTACTGCACCTCTGTGTCCCTACACAAAACTAGACACTGATGTGGTCATATGTATGTAATACTAAAATGCACAGCTGCATATGTGATCCATCCTATTCCCAATCCCGATCCCTCCAATCTCTCCGATCCCTCCGATCCCTCCGATCCCTCCAATTCCACCAATCCCTCCAATCCCTCCAATCCCTCCCTCCAATCTCTCTGATCCCTCCAATCCCTCCGATGCCTCCGATCCCTCCAATCCCTCCGATCCCTCCGATCCCTGTGATTGACCACCCCGATCCCTCTGATCCCCTATCTCTGATACTTCTGATCCCCCCATCCCCTGATCCCTCCAATTTCTCCACCCTTCTGATCCCCCACCCCCCCGTTTCCTCTCCCCCCTACCCCCTGATCACTCCAATCCCCACTCCTACTTCCTACTATTTTCCCACCCCTCTGACCCCCTACTACCCCCTAGTCCCTCCAGTCCCCACCCCTGCTTCCTACGATTTTCCCACCCCTCTGACCCCCTACCCCCTGATCCAACTAATTCCCCACTCCTGCTCCCTACAATTTCCCCACCCCTCTGACCCCCTACCCCCACCCCTGCTCCCAACAATTTCCCCACCCCTCTGATCCCCTACCCCCTGATCCCTCTGATTCTCCCACCATTACAATAAATGATGTATAATGTAGTAAACAAAACAAATTTTACCTAATGACATGTTTTGAAATTACTTTGAAATGTTTACACCATTCACCCCATATAAAATTTCTGTAATACAGATAATTTTTGCTTTTTTATGATATTCCTTAATATCACATTATTTTGGATGTCATTAAAAAAAAAAAAAATTCATGTAAAGGAAGATAATGAAAATTTCTGTTAATGTCTCATTTTTTTGAAATATTAAAAGTGATATTAAGAGAATTTTACTGTATTAAAGTAAAAATCTCCTTTTTCTGAACTTGTGTGATTTATCAATACTTCACACTAAGTGTTTAGCTCCTCTGGAATCTCCCTGGGACTGTAAGGGTTAGGCTCAAGTGGGCCTGGAATGCCTTTTAAGTGCCACCTTTATTTTGGGTATATGTGATAAAAAACCTATATGTGGGTAAGCTATCAGGGGTCTTCTACCCAGTCCTCAGAGCAAACCTAAAATCATGTACAGGGATAGGTGTCTGGTGTTTACAGAAGATTTGGTGGATGCTGCAAACATAATAACTCGGGAGTTTGCTGGTAAATCGACACCTGCACTGGAGGGAGTTGGGGTCTGTTGTCAATAAAAAAAACCCCACCTATTTATAAAGCTCTGTTGCTTTTGTAATTTATGTAGACAGATAATCTAATACAGACTTTTCATGGTAAAAACAATGTTTGAAATTTATTTTCTTTTAAATCCTACAAGGTTTAAGGAAAACTGCCTGTTTAAATTAGGAAGTGGTTGCTAGTAATTTTTTTATCAATAGACAGTGTAGTTTATTTTTAACCCTATGTAAATGTCCTTATGAGAGACCTTTTATTACTACAAACTTACATGCTGTAGATAAAGTCTATATGACAGTCTACACCTCATCTGAAGATTGTATAAACTATTGTGTCAGGGAGTTTTATGTCAGTAACACTATAACATGCTTTTTTACCTTATTTTTTATTGTTTAAGTGTTTTTCAGTGACGTTTAATGTAACACAGCTTACACAGAAGTAAATTTGTACTAGATTGGTTCAACTTATCTTAATCAGGGAACAATTAAGGTGGCTACAGTGTATAATTACCTCCCTTGAAAGAGCTCTCTATCATTGAAAGAGAGTATGCATCAAGAAGACAAAGTGATTCTAGTCTGTATCCATCGCAGTGTCTGACCTTTGATATTTGTGAACCACACGAATTACTGATGTAACGGCACGGATATGATATTTGTTAGCAACTGGTTCAGAGTCAAAGACTTGTACCTATGATATTTGTGTTTCTGTGGGTAGACTGTCTGTGCAAGCTTGATATAAACCCAGATTTTCCTGTTGTGTGTCTTTATAAGCTTGAGACAGACCCAGATTTGTGTGTTGTGCATCTGTAGAAGCTTGTGAAAGACCCTGATTTGTGTGTCTTCAGAGATTTGAAAAAGACCCAGATATTTTGCGTATTCTTCATTTGTAGATAGGTTGAGATAGACCCAGATTTGCGTATTCTGCATCTGTAGAAGGTTGAGATTGTGTTTCTGTAGAAGCTTGAGATTGTGTGGCGCTCCCAACACACCACCAGCATGTGTAACCATGTAAATTAAGTTTATTCTGTAATTATGAAATATTGGGTCTTGATTATTTGAAGGAGCATTGATTTTCTGACTGTATACATGTGTTGTGAGCTTGGAGAGACCTCCATAGCTGTGTGTATTGTCTCTCTTCGTGGTTGTCCCCCACACAGAGTATAACTTATCCCTGATCATTGATAGGCCACAGTTCTGTAAAGTATGAGGATGTTCCTAAAGAACTTGTCATGTATAATGCCAATAACAATAAAATAAGGGACCTATTTTTTGAAGGTTGACAGTCTGCCTTATAGACAGCAAACATGCAGAAGAGGTGGCAGTCATATCAAATCTGAAGGTGTAAGGTCAAAATTACCTGTAATCTACTTTGTAATCAGATGCTTACCTGTAATTTTCTCTTCCTTTTTTTCCCGAACATTTCTCTTCAAATACCTATCATATGTATATTATGTAACTTTATAGCATAAGTAATGTTCTGAAATGATGATAAATCAATTTAATAATTTCAAAACAAATTAATGGTTTGACAGGTTAAGGATTTAAACAGAGGAGTTGTACAAGGTGTTTCTGGTAATGATACCTGAATGAGAATGATTTCCTTCCACCTGTGACGTTGATTATACTTCATAGGTACTCAGTGCTCTATAAAGAATTTATTCTACTTAGGCTGTGTCAATAACACCCCGCTCACCTAACTGTCCCAAAGATTTCTAATACAGTACTGTTGGTTTAGAATATGAGAGGAATTTAATAGAGTGCAACTTGAAAAGGTAAAACATGAAGAGGTCAAGCACAACTGTTATGGAAATATTTGGTTGATGGTAGCTGAGTGTTAATTGGGGGATAGGTATGTGCCCATTCCTTGTGGAATGGGTTTCTGGGTGATCATCAGCCAGTGTATATGTTTGTGGGGAGAAGCTCCTATTTGTCACATATATTACAACAGAAATTAATTCATTATCTGGCTGGCTTGTATCTATCACATCTGAAAGAGTGAACATGATTTAGCAGGTGCAGTAAAAACTCTAGTATAGCCATCAGAGCTGTGATTTCTAGTTAAAGCATGTACTGATGAGATCAATTTGCAATTCAAACTAGGTACTATCAATCTCAATGATAATGGGTTTAGTAATTTAATTAAGTCTTAGGGTCATTATACAAATCTTAAACGAAGTATGTGTAACTATAGGGGATGTGTCTATTCCCTGTAACTAGGGTATGTATCTATTCTCTATAACTAGGGGATGTGTGTATTCTCTATAACTAGGGGATGTGTGTATTCTCTATAACTAGGGGATGTGTCTATTCCCTGTAACTAGGGGATGTGTCTATTCCCTGTAACTAGGGAATGTATCTTTTCCCTGTAACTAGGGTATGTATCTATTCCCTGTAACTAGGGTATGTATCTATTCCCTGTAACTAGGGGATGTGTGTATTCTCTATAACTAGGGGATGTGTGTATTCTCTATAACTACGGGATGTGTGTATTCCCTGTAACTGAGGGATGTATCTATTCCCTGTAACTAGGGGATGTATCTATTCCCTGTAACTAGGGTATGTATCTATTCCTTGTAACTAGGGTATGTATCTGTTCTCTGTAACTAGGATATGTATCTATTCCCTGTAACTAGGGTATGTATCTATTCCCTGTAACTAGGAAATGTATCTTTTCCCTATAACTAGAGGATGTGTGTATTCCCTGTAACTGGGGGATGTATCTATTCCCTGTAACTAGGGGGATGTATCTATTCCCTGTAACTAGGGTATGTATCTATTCCCTGTAACTAGGGGGATGTATCTATTCCCTGTAACTAGGGGGATGTATCTTTTTCCTGTAACTAGGGTATGTATCTATTCCCTGTAACTAGGGGGATGTATCTATTCCCTGTAACTAGGGGGATGTATCTATTCCCTGTAACTAGGGAATGTATCTTTTTCCTGTAACTAGGGTATGTATCTATTCCCTGTAACTAGGGAATGTATCTTTTTCCTGTAGCCAAAGGGGATGTGTCTAATGTTATATCCCTGTAAATAATGTTCCTGGTTTGGAGTTGTTTAGTTCCAGTTTTTTCAGATATTACATGTTATGCAACAGACATGTTTCCTCACACATAAATATATGATTTAGAAAGAAAGCTTTGTATATCTTTGATAACTGACATTGGTAGTATCGTGATGGTTGTTTGCCAGTCGTGTGAAGGTTGTGTCTGTATATATCTCCCATGTTTGACATCATGTAATACTCTGTATATACCCTGTCTTTGATCATGCTCCTTTCTATTGATTTATCCTCAAGGATTCAAGCTTTCCAAGTGGGCTGCATACACTGTCTGCTGTAGACTAAGGGGAGATAACACACACACTCACACACACACACACACACAGGCAGACTATTGATTTTATGAACATTTACCTATAGTGTACCACAGGTTTGACAGAGACCTTCTGTTGTATCTGTTGTATGACTTGTGTGTATTTGTTGAGTCTCCACTGTTGAAACATTGTCTAAGGTCTTAAGGTCTTGATCCGTCCTAACATTGTCTAAGGTCGTGATCCGTCCTAACATCGTCTAAGGTCTTGATCCGTCCTAACAATGTCTAAGGTCGTGATCCATCCTAACATTGTCTAAGGTCGTGATCCGTCCTAACATTGTCTAAGGTCGTGATCCGTCCTAACATTGTTTAAGGTCGTGATCCGTCCTAACATCGTCTAAGGTCGTGATCCGTCCTAAAATTGTCTAAGGTCCTGATCCATCCTAACATCGTCTAAGGTCCTGATCCCTCCTAACATTGTCTAAGGTCCTGATCCTTCCTAACAATGTCTAAGGTCGTGATCCATCCTAACATTGTCTAAGGTCGTGATCCGTCCCAACATTGTCTAAGGTCGTGATCCGTCCCAACATTGTCTAAGGTCCTGATCCGTCCTTACATTGTCTAAGGTCCTGATCTGTCCTAACATTGTCTAAGGTCCTGATCCGTCCCAACATTGTCTAAGGTCCTGATCCATCCTAACATTGTCTAAGGTCCTGATCCCTTCTAACATTGTCTAAGGTCCTGATCCGTCCTAACATTGTCTAAGGTCGTGATCCGTTCTAACATTGTCTAAGGTCCTGATCCCTTCTAACATTGTCTAAGGTCCTGATCCGTCCTAACATTGTCTAAGGTCCTGATCCGTCCTAACATTGTCTAAGGTCCTGATCCGTCCTAACATTGTCTAAGGTCCTGATCTGTCCTATCATTACACTGATGGGGAGGTTAAAATCGGTGGCCCTGTCTTCAGGGAAACTCCGATTTTATATTTATTAATAGATCTGTTTTTGATATGGGATTTACTTAAATATGAATAATAAAATAGTATCAGTTACAGACCTGCACTTTTCATTTACATTGATCATCGATAATGATAAATAATACAACTGATGTACATTTCCACCTAGTGCGAAGTACTATAGTTGGCTTACGTGCTGAAATTACACCTCCTGTCAGCTATCTATCATTAACGGATGTCTCCTCCAAAACTACTGAGTAGGTAGCACACTAACAAGGGCACTCTAGGGGCAGAGGGATAAAAGGGGTCAAGTTGGTCGATTTACTTAATGCCATCACCAATATTAATGGGAAAATTTTCACCAGATGATGGTTGTAGCATGCTCATTCTTTAGAGATCAAAAGCTTTACAGGTGAAGACGCTGACCTGGGCACATCACTTACCTGACATTTTGTGGAGGACACTGACTGTATCTAAAGTTAAAGGTACAGACCATGTAGATATTGAATATAGTCTCTAAAGTTAAAGGTACAGACCATGTAGATATTGAATATAGTCTCTAAAGTGAAAGATACAGACCATGTAGATATTGAATATAGGCTCTAAAGTGAAAGGTACAGACCATGTAGATATTGAATCTAGTCTCTAAAGTGAAAGATACAGACCATGTAGATATTGAATATAGTCTCTAAAGTTAAAGGTACAGACCATGTAGATATTGAATCTAGTCTCTAAAGTGAAAGGTACAGACCATGTAGATATTGAATATAGTCTCTAAAGTGAAAGGTACAGACCATGTAGATATTTAATCTAGTCTCTAAAGTGAAAGGTACAGACTATGTAGATATTGAATCTAGTCTCTAAAGTGAAAGGTTCAGACTATGTAGATATTGAATCTAGTCTCTAAAGTGAAAGGTACAGACCATGTAGATATTGAATCTAGTCTCTAAAGTGAAAGGTACAGACCATGTAGATATTGAATCTAGTCTCTAAAGTGAAAGGTTCGGACTATGTAGATATTGAATATAGCCTCTAAAGTGAAAGGTACAGACCATGTAGATATTGAATATAGGCTCTAAAGTGAAAGGTACAGGCCATGTAGATATTGAATATAGTCTCTAAAGTTAAAGGTACAGACCATGTAGATATTGAATATAGGCTCTAAAGTGAAAGGTACAGGCCATGTAGATATTGAATATAGTCTCTAAAGTGAAAGGTACAGACCATATAGATATTGAATATAGCCTCTAAAGTGAAAGGTTCAGACCATGTAGATATTGAATATAGTCTCTAAAGTGAAAGGTACAGACCATGTAGATATTGAATATAGTCTCTAAAGTGAAAGGTTCGGACTATGTAGATATTGAATACCGTAACCCTAGTTGTGGTAAGTCGTACTCAACTAGTTGTGGTAAGTCGTACACAACTGGTGGGAAATAGATTTATTGGTTCACACTACTTGTCTGTTTTTCCAAACATATATTTGTTGGACTGAGCCCTCCTGAGACATATCAGGAATGTAATAGTTCTTCTACAGAAAGGGAGGGAAATTTCCTCTATAAAAAATTGAAGAATGTTCTCTCTACAAAAAAGGAGGGAAAATTCCTCTACAGAAAAGGAGGGAATGTGTTTCCTCTACAGAAAAGGAGGGAATGTGTTTCCTCTACAGAAAAGGAGGGAATGTGTTTTATAGATTGTTATTGTTAGTGCTTTTTTTCCATCTGAAAGTTTTCTTCATAGCGTAAGCGCATTGAAGATATGTATTTTAATCTGATTGGGTATTAGGAATCCGATAGCCAAGAGATCGACAGTCACCAGGCCCAAGGCTTTTGTAAAGAAAGTGCTTGAGACCAAAAGTATAAAGCTCAATTTTATTTACAAAATTTAATAATTTAGAGTCAGCTAGAGGTCAGTCTAGCCAAAAGATAGTAAAAAAGAGGACTGATGTGTGTGAGGATTTGTGTGAGGATTTGTGAGGATTTGTGTGAGGATGTGTGTGAGGATGAGGATTTGTGAGGATGTGTGTGACAATGTCTGTGAGGATGAGGATTTGTGAGGATGTGTGTGACGATGTCTGTGAGGACGAGGATTTGTGAGGATGTGTGTGACGATGTCTGTGACGATGAGGATTTGTGAGGATGTGTGTGACGATGTCTGTGAGGATGAGGATTTGTGAGGATGTGTGTGAGGAGGACATCTGCAGACAGGAGATGTAGACAGCTCAAACAAACATAGTTGATAGATAATTATATATGGTGTCCCAAGGCAACACTTTAGAGAAGACAGTAGCTTTATCGACTCCTTATCATCTAATAATAGAATTACAGTTTTTAACATGTTGTGGTGCAAAGGCATTTACAACTGGGGAGTGAATGCGAGAATATATGGGAGAAACAAATTATTTTCCATAACAACACCACATCCAGCAGCTGAGGGCCAGTGGCGTTCTAACACCCGGAAATACTGGGAAATACGACTGTTCTCTGGAAACATAGCCATCAACAGTCACCTCAATATGGGAGGACACTTCTGGCAATTAAATTGAATGAAGTGAAATAAAAAATGGAGGCTGGGGTAGGGGAAAGATGGTTTCTGTATCAACTGCTGCTGAAGTATTGAGAGATTCCATTAGATCACATAAAATGCACTCAAAGACCCCAGATTCTGCCCTTCATCTATTTACCATTGTTTCCAGCATTTCCTTTTTCCAAGTGTTGAAATTCTTTCCTGCAGGGGTGCAAGAAGAAGTTGAGTGAGACAAATTTAGTGTTCCTCTTTGGTCATGTTTTTCAGATTATCTTGGAAGCTGTGTAGATCAGTTTTATAAACATTAACTGATATACAGTTATTGACCCTCATGTTGATGTCATGTCAGAATTTGTCTACCCGAGACAGGTAATGGCACTGGAGGAGTTAAAATAGTTTTACCAGTATATAGTAACAACGATAACATAATCAATATAACCTAGACTATATTTATATAGACTATATAACCTAGACCATATTTATATAGACTATATAACCTAGACTATATTTATATAGACTATATAACCTAGACCATATTTTATATAGACTATATAACCTAGACCATATTTATATAGACTATATAACTGAGACCATATTTATATAGACTATATAACTGAGACCATATTTTATATAGACTATATAACTGAGACCATATTTTATATAGACTATATTACTGAGACCATATTTTATATAGACTATATAACTGAGACCATATTTTATATAGACTATATAACTGAGACCATATTTTATATAGACTATATAACTGAGACCATATTTTATATAGACTATATAAGCTAGACCATATATTTTATGTAGACTATATAAGCTAGACCATATATTTTATGTAGACTATATAAGCTAGACCATATATTTTATGTAGACTATATAAGCTAGACCATATATTTTATGTAGACTATATAAGCTAGACCATATATTTTATGTAGACTATATAAGCTAGACCATATATTTTATGTAGACTATATAAGCTAGATATTATTTATATAGACTATCTAACTTAGACCATGTTTTATATAAACTATATAACCAAGACCATATTTTATATATATACACTATATAACCTAAACTATATTTTATAAAGACTATAATAAATTATAATGTTACAGAGACAGGTTGTCTGTAGATAGTATGTCAGATTAGAAGCAATGCATGATTAATACAAGTAAATTCATGTCAAAACAGATACTTAAAGTTTTAAAACTGTAAATATGTTGAATTGAGGATTTATTTGTAATTAAACACTTATGAGAATTTTAATGTGGATTTATCATGAGATCTGGAGGCCTGAAACTGTATGTACTTAAGGCATGATGTGGAAGGTGCCTCGTCAGCTTTACCACTACAACCACATCAGTACTCGGAGATACAAATAAAGGTGTAGATTAACAGTCGGAATATTGTGTTTTTCTTTTTTAATTTTTGAACAAATGGGCCAAAGTGTGGAGAGTCACATCAGCCCAATGCTGAAAGACATAATAAAATAGTGGTTTTCATCATAGATAAATAGAAGCTTATTTACCTACTCATACTTATCATATTGAGTGATGTATGTCATAGACTTCGTTTGTCACTACCGGTCTGTGTGTTGTAGATCAGTACATATAACTTACCTGTAATATGGTAATTATTGACATGCAGGTGAGCAACTATATTTGTAAATGTTCGTATTTGTTGACAGGTATATAAATGTACAGGAGGTTACTGACAAATATTGTCAGATCTGTAAATCACCTCAAATATGTCTTCAGTAAGGTGTAAGGTGAATCACAAAGTTACAGACACCTGTGTTGTATAGAAAGATAAACAATATACATGTAGTGTATAGACAGGTAAATAATATACATGTACCTTTACTGTATATATAGATAAACAATATACCTTCACCTGTATAGAAAATCAAACAATATACCTGTATTGTATAGACAGGTAAACAATATACATGTATTGTATAGACAGGTAAACAATATACCTGTACTGTATAGACAGGTAAACAATATACATGTACTTTAAAGACAGGTAAATAATATACATGTACCTTTACTGTATATATAGATAAACAATATACCTTTACCTGTATAGAAAATCAAACAATATACCTGTATTGTATAGACAGGCAAACATGATACCTGTATTGTATAGACAGGTAAACAATATACATGTACTTTAAAGACAGGTAAATAATATACATGTACCTTTACTGTATATATAGATAAACAATATACCTTTACCTGTATAGAAAATCAAACAATATACCTGTATTGTATAGACAGGCAAACATGATACCTGTATTGTATAGACAAGTAAACAATGTACATGTACTGTATAGACAGGTAAACAATATACATGTACTGTATAGACAGGTACACTATGTAGATGTTATACCTGTTCTGTATAGAAAGGTAAACAATATACCTGTACCTGTATGGACAAGTAAAATATATCTGTTTAGATAGGTAAACAATATTGTGTAGACAGGTAAACAATACAGATGCTCCTGTATTGACAGGTAAATACTATAGTTGTACAGAAAGGTAGATATGATTAGGGACAGAGGAAGACCAGTATAAGATGAAGGTATGTGATTATTACCTGCAATCTAAGAAGGTACGGCTGCTGTAAAGGCGACACACACTGTCCCACCACCTGGGCTGGGACAATTTGAGTGAAGTCAAGTGAAAGCCTGCACTGATTTATTTCTAGATGACATGCAAGTTGTTTTGTATTGAGAATTAAATGTGACCAGGTAATTAAAAAGAAAAGAAAAGGTCATTGCACCACTCATACTTACATACAGAGAGAACAGAGGAGTCCTTTATTTCTCTTACGCTACATATAGACTACAAGGCACAACCCATTTATTAATACCACAAATTTAGAAATACTTGTCATGCTCAACAGACGGTAATTAGATTTAAACCAAGGATAGACACGAGGAGTTTATCTGTAATAGGGTTTGCTATCAGGGAGGATGTTAGGGGAGGGGCACCCCATCGAGTCCCTGACTTTCATTAAAGCAGTTTTATGTATGCACTTCTGAAGTCACAGGCTGCAGACTCCCTATAATAAATGTAAGCAACACAACTTCTCAAAAAGTCTGGGAAAATTTCTCCCACAGTGACCTGCTTTGGTGTTACTAATCTGGTACCAGAAAGTGTTAGTATCCGGGAGGGGAGGGGGAACAGATATAGGGGAAAGATAGATGTGGGGAACTTAGGGAGGGCTGTACAGGAAGTGAAAGGGGCAGGGTGGGAACAGGGTGTTTAGGAATGGAGTTCAGAGGGATGGAGACTGGTGATGGTGTTTCTGTGGAGGGGGCTTGTGGAAGGGTGTGTGGGAGGGGGTGGGGGAGGGGGTGGGGGAGGGGGTCTGGGGAAGGAGGACAGCCTGGGGAGGGGGACCAGATCTGGGGAGTCTGACAGATGTGACCTTCACCCCTCACATCTGCTGTATACAAACTTCCAGAGCTTTACATACAGATAATAATAGCACATAAATGTTGAGATTTTTTGTGATCCTCACCATACAACTATATTATGTGTCTCATTCAAATAAAAACTCTCCACAAACTACGAGTCACCCTATTGAAATTTTAGTAATCTCACAATTTTCACTAAAAATACACAGATGATGTCATGTTTCACACATTCATTGAATTCACGATGATTTATAAATGAGATCTCTGGAAGATATTTTGATATGTGTCAGGTAGCTATTTTCATAGTTTCTAGCATTGTTTGTGTGATCTAGATCTATTTAACGCTTTAAAGGTGCTGGTGCTTCTTTACGCTTGTTAGATGAGTAATTTTGGAGATACACCTTGATACCAGTCATCATAGCATCTACCCTCAATTCCTCACCATACACCTTGATACCAGTCATCATAGCATCTTCCCTCAATTCTTCACCATACACCTTGATACTAGTCATCATAGCATCTACCCTCAATTCCTCACCGTACACCGTGATACTAGTCATCATAGCATCTACCCTCAATTCCTCACCATACACCTTAATACCAGTCATCATAGCATCTACCCTCAATTCTTCACCATACACCTTGATACTAGTCATCATAGCATCTACCCTCAATTCCTCACCATACACCTTGATACCAGTCATCATAGCATCTACCCTCAATTCCTCACCGTACACCTTGATACCAGTCATCATAGCATCTACCCTCAATTCCTCACCGTACACCTTGATACCAGTCATCTTACCATTTACCCTCAATTCCTCACCATACAAGACCAGTTAATAACTTCCACTTCTCAGTTTGTTTCTCATTATTTGTAAATAATACATTATCTTTTGATAGTTGTCTTATTGTGAGACTTATAATTCAACAGAATTACATGATGACGTTGTGTCTGTTTAGATGTTGTGTCTGTTTAGATGTTGTGTCTGTTGAAATGCAGTGTTTGCTAAGAGGTAGAAAAACTGGCAACACTTATGTCTTGCTTGTAAATGATTTTTTGTTTCATCCTCTATAATCTTTGTTGCCCTCCTGATCATCAATTAATAGGGTATTTAAGTTCTTACACATGTAGTTGTCGTTTCCATTCTCTTTTCTTTACAGATGTTTTACCATTCTGTCATTGTTATGCGTTCTGCAGGCATTTCTGCAGCTCCATTTATCGTTGGCTCATGTATTGACGCGTGGTGTTTTCATTATCATAATGTGGTGTTCGTGCGAACAAAGTTATGTTACTTTTGAAAATGATAAGACATTTTTAATGATGAAATATCCATTTGTGTGTGTAGAATTAATTTTTCATTTATTAGTTAAGTTTTTTCCTCTGTGTTATTTGTGATTAATGAGTATTATACAGTTGTCATCTGTACGTAATGTCGCCCTGTACACAAGGCTGTTCTGGGTAGTATCAGATCAGTATCTCTAGGATAACCAGCATCGTGCTGCTAGTAATTACACAATCTTGGATATTTCAAGTTTCCTGATCTTATCCGTTTTCAATACCAGTTGATCTTATCATCTTCTGCAAATATTTTTTCAATTAATGGTTTATATTTTACACTCAATTTCTCAGCAAAAATTGATATCAACATGAAACATGTTTAGACTGCTACATAAAAACTGCTTACATTACACGCAAGGAATGTTTGGAAAGGGTCTCTGAGGTTTGCTGGCTACGGAATGTTTTAGTTTACCATCATGTGTCTAGCACCCTCCATGGAGGGTTCAGTTCCCGATAAAATCAAATCTGATCATCTACAAAGGGCTGATAAAAGCAATCGGGTAACAAGACGGTCACATCTGGAGGGGGTACTGTTCCCACTGTCATTCTAACCTGTTTTGTACCTGTATATCGTGCAGACATTGATATCATTGTTTCTGGCGTGCTAATTCGGGTGACAAGTACGGGGCTTTGATACGTAGAGGTGCTACCTCAAGTTGAACCTAAACAGGTAGATATACTGGGATTTTAACTTTTTAATAGTTTAATATGGTCTGATAAGGCATCTGGTCTGGTTTGAGGGGTATAAGGTAACAGGGGGCCCCAGGGACGTCCTGTAGGAAAACAATAGCTGGCCTGTTACCTGTCCCGATGTGTATTGCCTCGTGTTAATTCAGGTAAAAACACAGACATAAGCAGAACTGACTATGCTGAAGTAACTTGTACAGGTGATAGAAGACGTATTTATGTAAAATAATTTCTGTTGATACAACTTGTCAATCACACTGAAACATTTATCTGAACTATAATGGAGATGTACTTTAACACGGACTGTGTAAGTGTTGATGATATATAACTGACTATTATATAATGGAGGCTCTAATAGTCTGTAGTGTAATCCGCCAGTATTGTCCTACCTGGCCTGATATATCACCTTTTGGTAATGCCGGATTAATCAGCTTTTTCTTCACACCTGGCTGGACTGATCCAACTGCTGATGTGACTCCTCTTGTTCTGACTTGTTTAATCTTCCTGGGACCAATTTATCTCTGATTCTGTCCTTGATAACAATTTATCTCTGATTCTGTCCTTGATAACAATTTGTCTTTGATTCTGTCCTTGATAACAATTTATCTCTGATTCTGTCCTTGATAACAATTCATCTCTGATTCTGTCCTTGATAACAATTTGTCTCTGATTCTGTCCTTGATAACAATTCATCTCTGACTCTGTCCTTGATAACAATCTCTCTGATTCTGTCCTTGATAATAATTTATCTCTGATTCTGTCCTTGGTAACAATCTCTCTGATTCTGTCCTTGATAATAATTTATCTCTGATTCTGTCCTTGATAACAATTTATCTCTGATTCTGTCCTTGATAACAATTTGTCTCTGATTCTGTCCTTGATAATAATTTATCTCTGATTCTGTCCTTGGTAACAATCTCTCTGATTCTGTCCTTGATAACAATTTGTCTCTGATTCTGTCCTTGATAACAATTTGTCTCTGATTCTGTCCTTGATAACAATTTGTCTCTGATTCTGTCCTTGATAATAATTTGTCTCTGATTCTGTCCTTGGTAACAATCTCTCTGATTCTGTCCTTGATAACAATTTGTCTCTGATTCTGTCCCTGATTCTCCTAATAAAATCTAAACATCCCACAGCAACAATTGAATTATGTTGTTGTTACTATATACATTCAAAATTTAAGTTGTGTATCTTTAAGTGATTTCTTTATTCCAATACAAAATTTAATTCATTTTTCACCATACAAAATTAAATTGATTTTTACCCATACAAACTTTTATTCATTTCTTTTCCCCATACAAAATTTTATTCATTTCTTTTCATCACACAAAATTTAATCTTTTCCCAATATACATTAGATTTTTAATGACCATTTCAACCAAATATATTTTTTTGTATACAATTATGACATCAACAATAGAAAATAAACTACCCAGGTATGTACAAGTTCATCCTTCACATTTAACATTTCTGGCAAAAAGAAAATCATGGGAAAGAATCCACCAGTAACCTTTGACCCTCTCTCATGACTGAAATACACATAGAATGCATGTCACATTAAAAACAGTTTTGTAAATCTGAAAAGAAGAAGAATTGACCATTTTCACTGATATTAAGATGCGATTTCCATATGTATTGTAAAGTGTCAGCTCTTGGTTCGATGATTAATAGTTATAGTATGGTATATTTGGAGGATATGTGGTTTACTGGAGGGCAGGTCATACAGGGCGTATCTGGCCTCGACTCACACTGGACACATCGCTGGGGAGAAGGTAAACATATGCGTCTATAATTTGGCGTCATTACATAGTGGTGGCGACTATTAGTCCTCATTCCACTTCAAACTAACCAATGACCGTGAGCATTTTGAAAAGTAAATCAGGTGGTTCAAGTATGTTTTATCTGTAACAACTAATGTATAATATATAAAACCTAAGGGACCTGTCTTTGCCCCCTTTAACTTATTTTTTTTTGTGGCAGCCCCTTTAACTTTCCATGTAAATGCTCACTATTGTCCTGCTATTTGGAGAGTCTCCGTCCAAGGCCGTGCAGTGCCTCGGGACCAGTGCAATTTAGTGGGCGTGTCAAATGTCGCCTAGCTAAACTCTATTTGTTTACCTGAGGTAAGTAGATATAATCAATTTTGTTCTTCGGACTCAATAAAATCATCTGTGCTAATCACCGTACTGTAAGGTACCAAGTACTTACCTGCATTTCTCACCTGACCCTGTCTTAATAAAATTTATGTGGAGCCGTACAAAATAAACTGCACAAGACCTTCTCCGGGTGAGAATAAACCTTATTGAATCTCTTACGACTGTGAGTATCATATTCAACCGGTTAATGAAATCAAAGTAAATAATGAATTACACGAACAAAGTCAACACAAATAAAATGGGTACAAAGGCAACTTCAATAGGATTTTAAAAGTTTATCTGCACTGTTAGAGGATACTGGTATCTGGTGGAGTGACAGGATAGTAAGGGGAGGGGGTTTGTGTGGGATAGTGACAAGACTTGATGGGATAGTAAGGGGAGGGGGTTTGTGTGGGATAGTGACAAGACTTGATGGGATAGTAAGGGGAGGGGGTTTGTGTGGGATAGTGACAAGACTTGATGGGATAGTAAGGTGAGGGGGTTTGTATGGGATGGTTACAGGACTTGATGGGATAGTAAGGGGAGGGGGTTTGTGTGGGATGGTGACAAGACTTGATGGGATAGTAAGGGGAGGGGTTTGTGTGGGATGGTGACAGGACTTTATTGGGGTGTGGAGTATCTAGTTACATTAAGACAACAGGCCAAAATAGATTTCCTGACTTTCTGACAAGTTGCAAATTGATTCCTTTTAGCAAAAGTTTTAAAATGATATTAATAGGGGGCTGGGGTGGCAAGTGGTTAGGCACTTTATCACTAGCCCTCCACTTCTGGGTTGCGAGTTCAAACCCACGTTTGGGTAGTTGCCTGGTACTGAACGTAGGTTGGCGGTTTTTCTCTGGGTACTCCGGCTTTCCTCCACCTCCAAAACCTGGCAGTCCGTAAATGACCCTGGCTGTTAATAGGACCAACAAAATGATATTAATAGACACACTGAAATTGAACTGATTTGACCCACACATGAAGATATAGATTAATATCGGCACCATGTTTCCAGTCTTTACTGACAGGCATCTTATCCTGGAGTTGTCTAAATACATAGAGAAATGACCGGTAACTCTGTGAGAGGTTATTGCTTTTTCACTGTTACAGCGGCCATTAAAGCATCAGGAAACATATTTATGGGGCTAGAAGGAATTTCTTTTTTGTCATCATTGTGTTTTTAGGACCAATGTTTCATATAACAGTGATGTAATTGCTGTCTAAGTGTTGATGGTACACAGTTATGTTGATTTGAATGAAATGAGGCCTGATATATAACAACACTGGTATAAACCTCATCCTATATTACAACAGAGACAGGGTATCTATACTGAGGGAAGGGGGCTGGGGTGGTGGACTGATTTGACCCACACATGAAAATCAGTGATTGATGAACTGGATCAGATGTAATATGGACCCTCAATCTGATGTACTGTCACCAGAGGTCAGGGATGTATTGTAAGCTGACCTGTGTAATGCTATAGTAGGTATGATTTACATATAATTCAAGGCAGCACACACAGTAAATATATCTGTACCCCTTCTACACCCACTGATCCCATTGTCTTCATGGCAGGCCCAGAAATAATAGAAATCTCATCATTATATGTTGTTTTCATAACGATATGGGTTACACTTGATGAATGGATTACTAGTTAAAGCTTACGTCTGTATATCTAGCCTGAGGATTATGTGTCTCATCTGGTTGTATTATTCTACACACAATGTGTACCGTTGTCCGAGAGATGCAATACTGTTACCTGGTCACATGACCCCCTGGAGTCGTGTGTCGGTGCCCCGGACTATACTCCAGGTACCACCCTGATCCCATCACAACACAGGTGCACAGTATTATGTCAAGTCGGAATTATGCTATGTATGAGACACGCCCTGTACCTATATACTACAATAGTAACAGGTAATACAAGATAAAACCTGTACTAACGACATTTGTACCTATATACTACGGTACTTACAGGTAATACGAGATAAAACTTGTACTAACGACATTCGTACCTATATACTATGGTACTAACAGGTAATACGAGATAAAACCTGTACTAACGACATTCAATCCTATATACTAGGGTTCTAACAGGTAATACGAGATAAAACCTGTACTAACGACATTCGTACCTATATAGTACAGTACTAACAGGTAATACCAGATAAAACCTGTACTAACGACATTCGTACCTATATACTAGGGTTCGAACAGGTAATACGAGATAAAACCTGTACTAACGACATTCGTACCTATATACTACAGTACTAACAGGTAATACGAGATAAAACCTGTACTAACGACATTCGTACCTATATACTACAATACTAACAGGTAACACAAGATAAAACCTGTACTTACGACATTCGTACCTATATACTAGGGTTCTAACAGGTAATACGAGATAAAACCTGTACTAACGACATTCGTACCTATATACTACAATACTAACAGGTAACACAAGATAAAACCTGTACTTACGACATTCGTACCTATATACTACGGTACAGGTAATACAAGATTAATAGAATCTAGCATGGGCCTGTTCCGTGGACAGGGATATCTTATAATATATATATATATATATATATATATATACCCAAGTGCATGTGTTTGGCCAGTCAGCACGAAGCTTGCCGTATTTGACCCATATTTGATTATTTTTCTTACAAATTTGCAAGCAAATGTAAGTTTTATGAAAGTTTTTCATCCCGCCATCTTCTATGCTGCTTGGAATGTGCTTCAAAATTGATGATTTCATCATTTACAACATGTTATTCAACGTAAAATTATGACGTTACGTTACTGTGAGTATCGTCATATAGCACGTGCCAGCTGTTTTTACCCCGCCCCCCTGTGTGAGATCTATTTATCTTTTCCCTAGCAGCCCCCCTGATCACCCTGTGAAGTATGTGAGTATAACCCTGTAATAATGACATGTGTGATAATTCATCACCCAGCATCAGTCTTAGAGGTGACACCCTGGTGCTGAATTCAAGATTTGAATATTTAGCTTCTTTGCTTTAGGTTCCTTCAAAACAAATTTTTGAATTGTTTTCCTATATTATGTGTTGACATGATTACAAAATGATCTTTTGCATTCTTGACGTCACAATGACAGACAAAAAAGTAAATTGAGGAAATTAACTGATTAATCAGGTGAAATTTAACACGTTAACTCACAGGAAAGTGATGGGGTTTTGTATGGCCTTACTTAACCACCAGTTTACACTAATTCTGTAATTATGAGGTGAAGTAAGTAATGGGATACCATGTAATCGTCACTGTCCTGAAAGTCTGTTAAAACAGGCAATGACAGTACTTTGTAACTGATACCAGCAATACACAGATAATAATTGTCGACAATTACTCTCGTCAGAAAACTTCAATTATTATATGATTTATTCACTTTGTCGTGTGACATTTTTATTTTATTTTCGTATCATATATTTTCACTTTAATTGATATAAATAAACATTTAAGTACATTACTAATATGATGATAAGAAATAAATGAAAACTGATACTAATCTTTAGTCATAATGACCAGCTAAAATATTTATTTAATTGTTAAATTATGACACGCAGGTAGATCACTATTAAAAGATTATGCCTTAATTGTAGATTTTGACAGGAGAGGTAGATCAGTGTTATAAGACTATGCGTTAATTGTTAATTTTGACAAGAGAGAGGTATCACCCTGTTATGAGAGCATGCGCTCCACCAGGTATTTGACTCTTTGACACCCGAGAATGTACACTGAGGTTTGGTAATTTAGTATGAAAATCACTCTCTAAATGATCTGGCTGTTTGACTTCTGTCCCGACTTCTGTCCCAGAAGTTACTCTCACCAAGCTTTGTGAGGACTGTCTGTATGTGGGGCGTGTAATGACAGTCTCTCACCAAGCTTTGTGAGGACTGTCTGTGGGGCGTGTAATGACAGTGGGGATTTACTGTACATGACGGGGACAATGCCATGTCCCTACCCCCCAGTGAGAACCAAACTACGCCAGGTAGAAGATGTCTGACGTGGCTCCACAACATCGTCAGACAAATGGCCAGTAATCTATATAGGTCCATCATGGATGAGAATACAAGGATTTTGTGTTGGAGGGATAAAGTACTCCTCACATTCAATTTTGTATCTAAGCTGACTAAATATATGCAGCCACCCCAGACATCATCATTGTGAGGTGGTGATGTCATCTTGATTTAACCTATTTGTATATAGATTTGACCTATTTATCTAGATTTGACCTATTTATCTAGATAGGATCTATTTATATAGGTATGACCTAATTATCTAGATTTGACCAATTTTTACTTAGATCTGACCTACCTGTTTATCAAGATATATGCCCTATTTATCTAGATTTGACCTATTATCTAGATTTGACCTATTTATTTAGATTTGACCTATTTATTTAGATTTGACCTATTATCTAGATTTGACCTATTATCTAGATTTGACCTATTTATCAAGATTTGACCTATTTATTCAGATTTGACCTATAATTACATGGCAGGTGCCATTGCTGAATAAAACGCTTTCCCTTCTGGCACACCTGGTTATATCCTCCTTTACTAAATGTTTCTGTGTAATCCTATGTATTGTTGTCCTGTTTTTACAAGTTTTGAGTTAGAATTAGGGTTTGGTAGAGCTGTTCTCAGTCAACCATATGTATGAAAAGTCTAAATAGACCAACACATGCTATGTAGGCTATGGTCTGGCCTACTCAGTCAGTCACATGTATAAAGAAGTCTAAATAGACCAACACATGCTATGTAGGCTATGGTCTGGCCTACTCAGTCAGTCACATGTATAAAGAAGTCTGAATAGACCAACACATGCTATGTAGGCTATGTTCTGGCCTACTCAGTCAGCCACGTGTATAAAGAAGTCTGAATAGACCAACACATGCTCTGTAGGCTATGTTCTGGTCTACTCAGTCAGCCACATGTATAAAGAAGTCTAAATAGACCAACACATGCTATGTAGGCTATGTTCTGGTCTACTCAGTCAGTTACATGTATAAAGAAGTCTAAATAGACCAACACATGCTATGTAGGCTATGTTCTGGTCTACTCAGTCAGTTACATGTATAAAGAAGTCTAAATAGACCAACACATGCTATGTAGGCTATGGTCTGGCCTACTCAGTCAGCCACATGTATAAAGAAGTCTAAATAGACCAACACATGCTATGTAGGCTATGGTCTGGTCTATTATATATAATATGAGGACCTACAACACCCAGACCTACAAGAACTTTTTTTTATAGCATGAGTGATTTTCAAAATTAACCTAAAATTGCAGTATTGATAAGAAAATGTTGTAATTGAATGCCTCAAAATAGAAATATGTGTGTTTTACAAAGATATCTGGAGATTTGTGGTAATTTATGATAGTTGACCAGGACATGAGAGTTGAAGAGAGGTGAGCAGTGTTATCTCCTTTTTGTACAAAACATAGCTATTAAATATCTGTTGGGTGAGAGACTAAATGCCTTTCCACTATGGCTACTCAGCAGGCTGCCACCTAATTCATTTACTTCATTTCCCTTATCATTGTGCCTGGTGTCAGGTGACAACACCAAGTTTTAAAAAACAGATATGCTAGAAAAATATATAGCACACTTCAAAATCTTATGTTTTTCATTAGCCCCAAATTATTCCTACTTAATTTGCCATCTTCCTCATCCTGGTTTTTGATGATCAGTGCATCATCACTCCATAGGACCTGTATCTAAGTAGGGCTGTGTGTGGAGATCACTCCATAGGACGTGTACCTAAGTAGGGCTGTGTGTGGAGATCACTCCATAGGACGTGTACCTAAGTAAGCTGTGTGTGGAGATCACTCCATAGGACGTGTACCTAAGTAGGGCTGTGTGTGGAGATCACTCCATAGGACGTGTACCTAAGTAGGGCTGTGTGTGGAGATCACTCCATAGGACGTGTACCTAAGTAGGACTGTGTGTGGAGATCACTCCATAGGACGTGTACCTAAGTAGGACTGTGTGTGGAGATCACTCCATAGGACGTGTACCTAAGTAGGGCTGTGTGTGGAGATCACTCCATAGGACGTGTAGCTAAGTAGGACTGTGTGTGGAGATCACTCCATAGGACGTGTACCTAAGTAGGGCTGTGTGTGGAGATCACTCCATAGGACGTGTACCTAAGTAGGGCTGTGTGTGGAGATCACTCCATAGGACGTGTACCTAAGTAGGGCTGTGTGTGGAGATCACTCCATAGGACGTGTACCTAAGTAGGACTGTGTGTGGAGATCACTCCATAGGACCTGTACCTAAGTAGGGCTGTGTGTGGAGATCACTCCATAGGACGTGTACCTAAGTAGGGCTGTGTGTGGAGATCACTCCATAGGACGTGTACCTAAGTAGGGCTGTGTGTGGAGATCACTCCATAGGACGTGTACCTAAGTAGGGCTGTGTGTGGAGATCACTCCATAGGACGTGTACCTTAGTAGGACTGTGTGTGGAGATCACTCCATAGGACGTGTACCTAAGTAGGACTGTGTGTGGAGATCACTCTATAGGATGTGTACCTAAGTAGGGCTGTTTGGAGATCACTCCATAGGACATGTACCTAAGTAGGACTGTGTGTGGAGATCACTCCATAGGACGTGTACCTAAGTAGGACTGTGTGTGGAGATTACTCCATAGGACGTGTACCTAAGTTGGGCTGTGTGTGGAGATCACTCCATAGGACCTGTACCTAAGTAGGGCTGTTTGTGGAGATCACTCTGAAGGATGTGTACCTAAGTAGGGCTGTGTGTGGAGATCACTCCATAGGACGTGTACCTAAGTAGGGCTGTGTGTGAAGATCACTCCATAGGACGTGTACCTTAGTAGGACTGTGTGTGGAGATCACTCCATAGGACCTGTACCTAAGTAGGGCTGTGTGTGGAGATCACTCTGAAGGATGTGTACCTAAGTAGGACTGTGTGTGGAGATCACTCTATAGGACGTGTACCTAAGTAGGACTGTGTGTGGAGATCACTCCATAGGACGTGTACCTAAGTAGGGCTGATTTTCATCCTGTGGCCAATAAGTAGATATATCTGGTGATTTTTGTTGTGTGTCCAATAAGTGGAGATATCTAGTGACTTTTGTCCTGTGTCCAATAAGTGGAGATATCTGGTGATTTTTGCCGTGTGTCCAATAAGTGGAGATATCTGGTGACTTTTGTCCTGTGGTCAATAAGTGGAAATATCTGGTGACTTTTGTCCAGTGTCCAATAAGTGGAGATATCTGGTGACTTTTGTCCAGTGTCCAATAAGTGGAGATATCTGGTGGTTTTTGTCGTGTGTGCAATAAGTGGAGATATCTGATGATTTTTGTCCAGTGTCCAATAAGTGGAGATATCTGATGATTTTTGTCCAGTGTCCAATAAGTGGAGATATCTGATGATTTTTGTCCAGTGTCCAATAAGTGGAGGTATCTGGTGATTTATGTCCTGTGTCCAAGAAGTGGAGGTATCTGGTGATTTTTGTCCAGTGTCCAATAAGTGGAGGTATCTGGTGATTTATGTCCTGTGTCCAAGAAGTGGAGATATCTGATGATTTTTGTCCAGTGTCCAATAAGTGGAGGTATCTGGTGATTTATGTCCTGTGTCCAAGAAGTGGAGGTATCTGGTGATTTTTGTCCAGTGTCCAATAAGTGGAGGTATCTGGTGATTTATGTCCTGTGTCCAATAAGTGGAGGTATCTGGTGATTTTTGTCCAGTGTCCAATAAGTGGAGGTATCTGGTGATTTTTGTCCAGTGTCCAATAAGTGGAGATATCTGGTGGTTTTTGTCATGTGTCCAATAAGTGGAGGTATCTGGTGATTTTTGTTCAGTGTTCCTAAAAGTCTAAGTAATGAAATTACAATTAGCAAATTGTTGTGAACTTACGACCAGAGTGGGAAAAAAATGTTGAAAAAATATGGAAAGAGTAATTTATGGGTACAACCAAAAATATTTGAGTGGTGACTGGTATGGAAATGATCTCATCAGAGTTCTGGGAACAGGAGGTATCAAATCTGAGTGCTGAATACTCCACTTTCATTCTGGGGTAAATTGGTGTTTTAATATCAGTACTTAGTGTGGTTAACAGTTGTGGGAGGGACCACATGTGTTAGGGTGAGTTTGGATTTACACTATGGTACTGGTATCAGGGGTTTTAGTGTGAGAGAGTATATATTTTGGAGAGTGTGCAGTGACAAATTGGCAAAGTATTACAGACTTACTGGGATATAGTAGCACTAGCAATATAAAGTGTCTCCCATCATTTACTGGCTTCATCCCACACACCCAGACACAGAGAGGTAGGCAGCCTTGAAGTCATTACAGTATCCCACACTCCCAAACATAGAGAGGCAGGCAGCCTTGAAGTCATTACAGTATCCCACACTCCCAAACATAGAGAGGCAGGCAGCCTTGAAGTCGTTACAGTATCCCACACTCCCAGACATAGAGAGGCAGGCAGCCTTAAAGTCATTGCAGTATCCCACACTCCCAGACATAGAGAGGCAGGCAGCCTTGAAGTCGTTACAGTATCCCACACTCCCAGACATAGAGAGACAGGCAGCCTTGAAGTCATTACAGTATCCCACACTCCCAAACATAGAGAGGCAGGCAGCCTTGAAGTCATTACAGTATCCCACACTCCCAGACATAGAGAGGCAGGCAGCCTTGAAGTCATTACAGTATCCCACACTCCCAGACATAGAGAGGCAGGCAGCCTTGAAGTCATTACAGTATCCCACACTCCCAGACATAGAGAGGCAGGCAGCCTTGAAGATAGAGAGGCAGGCAGCCTTGAAGTCGTTACAGTATCCCACACTCCCAAACATAGAGAGGCAGGCAGCCTTGAAGTCGTTACAGTATCCCACACTCCCAAACATAGAGAGGCAGGCAGCCTTGAAGATAGAGAGGCAGGCAGCCTTGAAGTCGTTACAGTATCCCACACTCCCAGACATAGAGAGGCAGGCAGCCTTGAAGTCATTACAGTACATTTTATGTTTAATCTGTGTTTAGCATCTCCTGCTGATTTGGACTAAGTGCCCTGACACTACAGAAAGGCTCACCGCCCATGTATGGTACCTGGACCGGTCAGTATTGGGTGGTCAGTACCAACAAGCCTGAAGGGCAGGATGTCCAAAGTTATCACCATTATTGTTATATTAGGCAGTTTAAATATGGCCTGGTATTTCAGTTTGAATATTTCTAGCCCCTTAGGTGTGAGAGAAGATAAGTGTGGATTAAGGATGACCAGTCAATTGATGTATATATGTCTAGTCCTGACAAAGTGACCAGTGTACTCAGGTAGATAAGCATATCATCCACCTGATTAGGGCCAACTTTGAGGTAGGTCAATTTTTACCTGTGGATTATCCTGATGTACACAGTCTACCTACTTCATTGTGGTTTTGATGAATGGACACAAAAGGGAGGAAATAGCCAGATTAAAGTTGTGTACAAAGTGAGAAGTCAGAACACCTTAGTAATGTAGGGGCTTCAGTCCATCACATAACACAGTGGGTGGGGTGGGACAGTCTGTCACATAATAGATGGGAAGGATGGGACAGTCTGTCACATAATAGATGGGAAGGATGGGACAGTCTGTCACATAACAGGTGGGAAGGGTGGGACAGTTTGTCACATAATAAGTGGGAAGGGTGGGACAGTCTGTCACATAACAGGTGGGAAGGATGGGACAGTCTGTCACATAATAGATGGGAAGGATGGGACAATCTGTCACATAACAGGTGGGAAGGGTGGGACAGTCTGTCACATAATAGGTGGGAAGGGTGGGACAGTCTGTCACATAATAGATGGGAAGGATGGGACGTTCTGTCACATTATAGGTGGAAAGGGTGGGACAGTTTGTCACATAACAGGTGGGAAGGGTGGGACAGTCTGTCACATAACAGGTGGGAAGGGTGGGACAGTCTGTCACATAACAGGTGGGAAGGGTGGGACAGTCTGTCACATAACAGGTGGGAAGGGTGGGACAGTCTGTCACATAACACAGTGGGAAGGGTGGGACAGTTTGTCACATAACAGGTGGGAAGGGTGGGACAGTCAGTCACATTATAGGTGGGAAGGATGGGACGTTCTGTCACATTATAGGTGGAAAGGGTGGGACAGTTTGTCACATAACAGGTGGGAAGGGTGGGACAGTCTGTCACATAACAGGTGGGAAGGGTGGGACAGTCTGTCACATAACAGGTGGGAAGGGTGGGACAGTCTGTCACATAACACAGTGGGAAGGGTGGGACAGTCTGTCACATAACAGGTGGGAAGGGTGGGACAGTCTGTCACATAACAGGTGGGAAGGGTGGGACAGTCTGTCACATAATAGGTGGAAAGGCTGGGACAGTTTGTCACATAACAGGTGGGAAGGGTGGGACAGTCTGTCACATAACAGGTGGAAAGGGTGGGACAGTCTGTCACATAACAGGTGGGAAGGGTGGGACAGTCTGTCACATAACAGGTGGAAAGGGTGGGACAGTCTGTCACATAATAGATGGGAAGGGTGGGACAGTCTGTCACATAACAGATGGGAAGGGTGGGACAGTCTGTCACATAACACAGTGGGAAGGGTGGGACAGTCTGTCACATAATAGATGGGAAGGGTGGGACAGTCTGTCACATAATAGATGGGAAGGATGGGACAGTCTGTCACATAATAGGTGGGAAGGGTGGGACAGTCTGTCACATAATAGGTGGCAAGGGTGGGACAGTCTGTCACATAACAGGTGGAAAGGGTGGGACAGTCTGTCACATAACAGGTGGGAAGGGTGGGACAGTCTGTCACATAATAGGTGGAAAGGGTGGGACAGTTTGTCACATAACAGGTGGGAAGGGTGGGACAGTCTGTCACATAACAGGTGGAAAGGGTGGGACAGTCAGTCACATAATAGGTGGGAAGGGTGGGACAGTCTGTCACATAACAGGTGGGAAGGGTGGGACAGTTTGTCACATTACAAGTTGTACACTGATACTGTCCGTGTCAGATAGTCTAAAATATAAAATAAAAAGTAGATGATGATAACTTGTTGAAGCTTAGTTAGCATTTAAATAAAACATGTTTTGATTCAATAATTGAATCAAAATACATAAAAATAAGAGGAATAATTAAATGTAATTCTTATCTTCTTTTGAACACCTTGAACTTGCACCTGTGTGATTCAAGTGTTGAGGACAGGTATAACAGTCATTTAACATCTGTAGCTTCCTATCTCATTAAATTACTCTCTTATAGTTACTCCTCACAGAAACTTTTATTAACATGAATTTTACGTCTTTGAAGTTGATTTGTAATTAAAACAAAAGACCAAAGACTGTTACATCATTATTTTATAGATTAAGCATCCAGATAAATAGTCTCCATCAGATCGGGTAGGCCCACATTTGGGAGCATTCCCAACCACAATAATTCAATGTTGGCCTTCTCTCTCCTCCTTACCAATAGGCCTTTGATTTACTGATAAATAGGTAGACCTAGAGAAACCCTGACAGATCTAACACTGCCTAACCTAATTACTACTTCACAGGCAAACCCAGGCAGCTCAATACATGATGAAATCTCACAAAATTGGCATATTCTTATAGAATTGGTTTGTGTGATGTGGTGAAATGTGTAGAAAGCTATATAATTTGCCACTAAAATGAACTTGATCCCCATCCAAGTTATCTTTTAAAACTAGGAGGGTAAGTGCTTAACAATAGTTAGGGATCACTGGGAGTTACAGGATCACAGAGGACACTCACATGGCTGCTGCCATCATACCCACCAAACATGAAGGGGGCAAGGACTAGACTGGCCCCTGTCTGTATGACTGCTGCCATCATACCCACCAAACATGAAGGGGGCAAGGACTAGATTGGCCCCTGTCTGTATGACTGCTGCCATCATACCCACCAAACATGAAGGGGGCAAGGACTAGACTGGCCCCTTTCTGTATGACTGCTGCCATCATACCCACCAAACATGAAGGGGGCAAGGACTAGACTGGCCCCTGTCTGTATGGCTGCTGCCATCATACCCACCAAACATGAAGGGGGCAAGGACTAGACTGGCCCCTTTCTGTATGACTGCTGCCATCATACCCACCAAACATGAAGGGGGCAAGGACTAGACTGGCCCCTTTCTGTATGACTGCTGCCATCATACCCACCAAACATGAAGGGGGCAAGGACTAGACTGGCCCCTGTCTGTATGACTGCTGCCATCATACCCACCAAACATGAAGGGGGCAAGGACTAGACTGGCCCCTGTCTGTATGACTGCTGCCATCATACCCACCAAACATGAAGGGGGCAAGGACTAGACTGGCCCCTTTCTGTATGACTGCTGCCATCATACCCACCAAACATGAAGGGGGCAAGGACTAGACTGGCCCCTGTCTCTATGACTGCTGCCATCATACCCACCAAACATGAAGGGGGCAAGGACTAGACTGGCCCCTGTCTGTATGACTGCTGCCATCATGCCCACCAAACATGAAGGGGGCAAGGACTAGACTGGCCCCTGTCTGTATGACTGCTGCCATCATACCCACCAAACATGAAGGGGGCAAGGACTAGACTGGCCCCTTTCTGTATGACTGCTGCCATCATACCCACCAAACATGAAGGGGGCAAGGACTAGACTGGCCCCTTTCTGTATGACTGCTGCCATCATACCCACCAAACATGAAGGGGGCAAGGACTAGACTGGCCCCTTTCTATATGACTGCTGCCATCATACCCACCAAACATGAAGGGGGCAAGGACTAGACTGGCCCCTGTCTCTATGACTGCTGCCATCATACCCACCAAACATGAAGGGGGCAAGGACTAGACTGGTCCCTGTCTGTATGACTGCTGCCATCATACCCACCAAACATGAAGGGGGCAAGGACTAGACTGGCCCCTGTCTGTATGACTGCTGCCGTCATACCCACCAAACATGAAGGGGGCAAGGACTAGACTGGCCCCTTTCTGTATGACTGCTGCCATCATACCCACCAAACATGAAGGGGGCAAGGACTAGACTGGCCCCTGTCTGTATGACTGCTGCCATCATACCCACCAAACATGAAGGGGGCAAGGACTAGACTGGCCCCTGTCTGTATGACTGCTGCCATCATACCCACCAAACATGAAGGGGGCAAGGACTAGACTGGCCCCTTTCTGTATGACTGCTGCCATCATACCCACCAAACATGAAGGGGGCAAGGACTAGACTGGCCCCTTTCTGTATGACTGCTGCCATCATACCCACCAAACATGAAGGGGGCAAGGACTAGACTGGCCCCTGTCTCTATGACTGCTGCCATCATACCCACCAAACATGAAGGGGGCAAGGACTAGACTGGCCCCTGTCTGTATGACTGCTGCCATCATGCTCGTCAAACATGAAGGGGCAAGGACTAGACTGGCCCCTGTCTCTAGAATTATGATTTTGGTCTCTAGGATTTGTCTGATTCTAGAGTTTCACACTGGGGGAGACAATCTAGTATTAGAATTTAGCTTTGGGTCTGGTGGCCAGTCTGGGCAAGGACTTAAAAACTTACTACTCTGACCTATCATCCTGTGATATCAAGGGCACTAGGTTAATGGGGTTGTTATACCAATGAAGGGATAATCATTGGTTAGTCTATGTGGACTGCATTAATAGTCTTTAATTGAAGATTGTTTCAGATTTCCATAGAATTTCTCTTTAAGATACACCATCAAGCATTTATGGTAACTCAAAGGGCGATGACTCAAAGAACTGTGTAACAGTTTGGTGGATAAGAGAATAGTTGTAATAGAGATAAAAACATACATGGACATGATTACACTGCTGTAATTGATTCATATGGTTACACTGCTGTAATTGATTCATATGGTTACACTGCTGTAATTGATTCATATGATTACACTGCTGTAAGGTTTAAATAACATGTTACAATGCTATAAGGTTAGTTGTAAACAATTACAATTCTATAAGGTTAGTTATAAACACTTACAATTCTATAAGGTTAATTATAAACAGTTAGAATGCTATAAGTTTAGTTGTAAACAGTTACAATTCTATAAGGTTAGTTATAAAGTTACTGCTATGAGGTTAGCTACAGACAGTTACTGCTATGAGGTTTAGTTATAAAGTTACTGCTATGAGGATAGCTACAGACAGTTACTGCTATGAGGTTAGCTATAGACAGTTACTGCTATGAGGTTAGCTACAGACAGTTACTGCTATGAGGTTAGCTACAGACAGTTACTGCTATGAGGTTAGCTACAGACAGTTACTACTATGAGGTTTAGTTATAAAGTTACTGCTATGAGGTTAGCTACAGACAGTTACTGCTATGAGGTTAGCTACAGACAGTTACTGCTATGAGGTTAGCTACAGACAGTTACTGCTATGAGGTTAGTTATAAAGTTACTGCTATGAGGTTAGCTACAGACAGTTACTGCTATGAGGTTAGCTACAGACAGTTACTGCTATGAGGTTAGCTACAGACAGTTACTGCTATGAGGTTAGCTACAGACAGTTACTGCTATGAGGTTAGTTGACTGTGACTGATTGGAGTCTCCAGTGCCTCCAGTACAGATTAGAATGACCATTTTCCTAGTGTGGGATTTAGAACGTGTCCACTTCAGTTGACTTAATCAGATAGAGCTGATCTAGTGTTTCTATTATCATTGACCTACACAATCAGATTGTTAAGAATAACATGTTTTTCAACATAAACCACCATGAATATACACTTTCTATTTAAACAGCTGTTGGGCCTGTTAGGATTTCAATGGTATGACATTGGTGATTTGACGGAGAGATTTAATTCTTGCTGAGTCTGTAAATTACTACGATCACAAATAAACAAGACCTGATAATGATTCCACTTGTTTTGTGTAAGTGTAATGATGTGATGCAGGAAATACCACGGAGACTTTGAAGTATATAGACATGTATCCCAAACGTAAATCCAAGATTTATATAGGTAACAAGTTGGATTGTAAAGAGCGTGATATCTGGTTAAGGCCTGGCCCTGTTTGATCAGGTAAGCCTGCCCACCTGAGGATTACCGGCTATCTCGTTATTAGCTCCAATATCTACCCAGCTTTTTAGTGTATCTTTCTTGACAAACCTACTTTAATTAAAGTAAATTAATAGTTATTTAAGAAGCAAGTTTAAATCCTGTCCTGTATACCTAATTACACTCCTAAATGGGCAGTAAGATGAATGACATTATTACCAACCTATACTGGGCTATTCAGTCTATGTACACAATATGACAAATACATTTTTCATCTTTCACAGGAGGTGGGCTGTAATTTAGGAATTAAAAGATTAGAAGGACCTTAAGATAAATATTTTCTCTTTAGAATGAAGGAAATCGTTTTCTGGTTGTGTGTAGAGCGTGTAAAAACAGGAAAAATCTCCTCGTTAATTTGTTGGAAAGTCTTTGATGGAGTTTGTGACCCCCACTTTCCCAGAGTAAGGGAGCTGCTTCAGCAGCTGGGCTGTGGATCAACAGTGCCTCCCTCCTCTGTGATCCTGATCATCTGTTTATCACCCTCCTGTGGTGTCTGACCCTCCTCCTCAACCTGGTGACATATCAAAACTTATACAGCCCTCTGATATTAACTTAAACTAAATGCATGACCATCTACATATCAAAACTTACATGACCCCCTCCATATTAAAACTTATATGACCTCTCCATATTAAAACTTATATGACCCCCTCCATAGCAAAACTGACATGACCCCCTCCATATCAAAACTAATACATAACCCCCTCCATATTAAAACTTAATGCCCCCCTCATATCAAAACTTGCATCCATTTATTGAATTTCTTCAGTAAATTTTGACAAATAAAGCAGATCCTTATCTAATAAATAGATGTGTAAAACTAACTTGGGAATGATTGACCGGTATTTTATGTTAATGATTTTAACTTAAATTTTTGACACGATACCTGTTCAGTTTGATTGAATGTTGGATTCGGAGGATGGTTTGACATGCATGAGTGAGCACAGTACCACTGGCCCTTGAAAGTGTTGGGAAAGTGTCCCAGACAAATGTTGTGCTCATTGTTTATTAACTTGTGAATCTCATTAGGAATGATTACCACCCAGTTAACTTGGTGTCAGATGGTTATTACCTGACAGGCATTACGTGTGTAGCCATCCGTGAACGTATCAATACTACTAAGGACCCGTAGGGACAGGTTTGTGGGGATCTCATACCCCTTAATAACAACATAGTCTGTAAAGTGAGCTTACATAACAATGAACATTTGTAATGCAAAATGTCATGAAAACATATATCATTTGAACAATGTTGAAAAGCAGGAGATAGATAGAATTGAGCTTAATGATAATTTTGGTCTGTAGGATATATTATGTCTGGTTCTAGAGATTTTTGAGAGTTACCTGTGCTTAAATTGAGCTATTCACTATTTACAAGGGTAAATATGTGATAGACTTGTGATAAGCTGTTAACCATTATGTGATAGACGTTGTGATGAGCTATTTATTGTTTACAATGGTAAAATATGTGATAGACGCTATGATGAGCTGTTTACTGTTTACAGGGGTTGTATGTGACAGAAGGGTCAAAGATGACGATGTATATAGCAATGATAGTGAATTGTTTGGATGAGTGTTAAATGGACTGAGTAGGTCCTGTGGGGACGAAGACCTGTTTTAGACATACAGTTAATCTGTGCTGTTTGGCAAATACTCACCCAACCCACATCCTCATGGACACTGGGACTTGACCCTGTATGTCCGAGTCATGGACACAGACTGGACATAAAATCAGGAAGTAAAGTGCTATGTAGAAGTATTAAATTATTCTAGAGAAGTGCATGTTCTGAAGACTTGCTCCTGCTGTTAATTGGTAAGGAGATTTGGATATGGGGGAAGGGGGAAGGGAGGGGAGATGTGTGTCCACTATCATATAGATAACTTTTGGTGATGAGGGCATGGGTGAACTGATGGTGAGGAGTTGGGATAGCTGGGCGGTCCACCATCAAGCAGACAACTACAGAGAACTATTGCAGTTTACACTGGTCATTCATACCATCAAAACACCAGGGCCTGCATGCTCCTGGTAACCTCCTTTGGCCACTGGATGGATAAAGGTGGTAGCCCCTGATGACCTCAAATCTGAACCACTGGTTTAGGAGGATGGACATGTGTCTGGGGGTGGCACCCAGGGGCGGAGTCATGGCTATTTGTCTGGGGGTGGCACCCAGGGGCGGAGTCATGGCTTTTTGTCTTGGGTCATACCTTGTGGGTGGAGTTATACCATATTCCTGGGAGTGGGGTTGTGGGGGTGGAGTGTTGATACATGATAAGTTTGTTTAGGAGTGGGAAAAGGTGCTGATAATTGATAATTCATCATATTCTGTATAAAGGGAGGTAACCAGTGGGACACATTATAATGTACATCACTGTGTGTACAAAGGGGGGTGTAATTACAGAGATCTGTTGAAATTCCCAAGTGAACTAGCGCATAAAAAAATCTTGGCTGTTTTTGGGTGCAGCCTCCAAGGATTTGGAATTGAAGTGTAAAAATTGTTCAGGGTGTTTCTATACTCTTATTAGGTCAGGTTAAATCATAAATGCAGCAAATCTGGTTATGTCAGAGAGTTTGACGATTATATTAGCTCATCTGGCCTTAAGGGCAAAAACAAGTTATTGGCATGACACTGTCTCTGTAATCTTTTTTCTAAAAATCACTACTAGTGATAAACGACCAAGCTGACCATTTTTTTCTGGAGCATCATTGCGTAAAACTCATTGTACAATAATCACTATAACTCAAAATATTTTACTGGTTTTCTGAAATAGCCCGGTGAATGATACAGGTGCTCTGGGCCTCTTGTATGTAACTGGTGACATGGGGATAGCGATCTAGTGTCATTATTGATTTAATCAGAAATAGTTTCTGTTGACTATGCTGATTTGAGAAAGTCGCTTGTGTAAATTCCTAGATAAATCACATGATTAAGTCTGTCATCTTTGATTGTTATAAAGTTTTAGAATTCTGTGCAATCACCATAGAAACAGATCTGTCACACTGTATTACTAACTATCACCATAGAAACAGATCTGTCACACTGTATTACTAACTATCACCATAGAAACAGATCTGTCACACTGTATTACTAACTATCACCATAGAAACAGATCTGTCACACTGTATTACTAGCTATCACCATAGAAACAGATCTGTCACACTGTATTACTAACTATCACCATAGAAACAGATCTGTCACACTGTATTACTAACTATCACCATAGAAACAGATCTGTCACACTGTATTACTAACTATCGCCATAGAAACAGATCTGTCACACTGTATTACTAACTATCGCCATAGAAACAGATCTGTCACACTGTATTACTAACTATCGCCATAGAAACAGATCTGTCACACTGTATTATTGGCTAAAAAGTAAAATAGGAGTTGGACATGATATCCCTGGAGGAGAGCTAGAAAAATTGGACCATGCATGCTCAAATTTTGTTGTAGATTTATGAACAAGATAGGAATTTTCAATCTTTGACAAGTTATTCTAACAAGCTGTTTGCTCTGTAGATTATTTCTGTTTTAGTAGCTAAACCTTCCTCTAGTGGCTATTGGTATGCAAATCCCAGTATTGATGGATGGTCAGTATTGTGGACACTGGCTCAGGTCAGACTCATAACCACCACACTAAATATCGGTCAACCAAATCCTTGATAAAATTATATTCAAACTGATACTTTACAATTAGTGTTTGACAGAGAAAACTACTTTTGATTTTTGTTTGTTTTTGTTTTAAAATATTAAGTAGGAAGTTTCCCAGTCAGAGAGAACAGGTCTGACCCCATGAACTGACCGGTACTGAGGTTAGTACACAATACACATGCAGTAGTAGGTCACGGGAGTTCAACTGTTCACAGCCCCCATTTTATTCTCATTACCCAGCTGTTACAGTGATCTTTGCCGCCATTGTGGTACCACTGGCTTCATTCCCTGTGACTTCCCAGTGACCTCCAGGGACTGACCCCTCACCACACCCTCCTTGATTACCACTGTTTCTGTGATGCTGCTAACTTCTTCAATGAATTCTCATTTATACAAGTTAACTTATAAAATATTTATATCAGTAAGTTGTACTTTGAAGAACAGTATTGCCTAAAGCTTAAATTAAATTCACTTTACCTGAAACATAAAAATTCACCTTACACCTGCAGTATTTAAAAATGTTACTCTTTCCTGGAACTTGATTTTCTAATTACAGTTTCATTTAAAAATCACTTCAATGTTTAAGTTACCTGAGACATCAGTTTATCTACTTATTCACTTGTTTTTGTTGTTGGAAGTTTTTCTACAACTTTGGTGATATTGTGATTATAGACAGAAATTCATTCCAGAAATCATCAGCAATACACCTCAAGAGCATCCAGTGCTTGTTAAAACTTGCTGTAATCAGTGTTAATTAATGTCTCCTAGCTGACGAGCTGTGGGAGATTATCTGCCTTTGATCACAGATATTGTGTTTGTTTGACCTCTAATTTGACATAGAGAAGTGCAGACATCACAGATCTAAATTGACACTGGTCAGTTGTATTAACACTGGTCAGTATCAGATTAACACAACAAGTTTATTTATCATGCTGAACTCTCTCCATCTGAGAGTCCTACTGTATACACTGAAACCTGAATTTGAGAAGCAGGACTAGTTCATTCTGTATATATCTTGTTAGCTTCATTCAGTTTGGTGCTTTTGTTCAATCTTACCTTCAAAAGGCCTAAACAAATTAAAACTATAAGTATGTTGGTCATGTCATATTAGATCTTCATCTTAATTGAATTTAATGATTTTAAAGTCATTCACACTTATTTTAAATGGTTGGCAATATTTTCTACATTTTGCCTGCGAGAATGACTAAGCTTTGAGGTTTGTGTACTGACATGGTGTAGAGGACTGCTTCTCATTAAAGGTTCCTAGTGGTCTGGTCAGTGTATCTGTACATGGCGGACACTGTGATTAGGGAGGGGTTGGGGATGTACATGGCGGACACTGTGATTAGGGAGGGGTTAGGGAGCTGACCTCTACAGCTGCCTGGGCCCCTGACCACTATATATACCATAGTCCTTTTCTGCTGTCTTTTAATATTTGAATGCCACAGAAATGAGTCAAACCCTCAGTTTATTTCCAATGGTCCCTGTACGTTTTGGTTATTGGTTTTAGGTTATTTTGGTATCTTAAAAACAGCTTTTTAAAGCTTTTAAAAGGAGTTCAAGTTTCTAATGGTCACTATGTGTACTGTTGATAGCTGTCTGTGTTGTCACACCTCTTCAATGATCCACACCAGTGTTAGAGTTCTTCCATTAACTATAGACCCAACATGATTATACCTAACTCATAACAACAGCATCTCAGTAGGCATGTTGTACAGACTTTTACACATATCTGTTAAATGTTAGGAGGTCCAGGAGTCCATTACACAGATATTGGGACTCTCTTGCACTTGTCTCTAAAACAACACAATATCAGCTTTCTGGCTTTAATAGATTAAGATACTTGTATCCTCTTTCTTTATATTATCTGGTTTTAAGAATACTTGATACATTGAAACATTATTGCAACACAAAAGAAGGCATTTAACAATCACCTGGATTTAGTAGTAGCGTTAATTCTGTTGCCTTTAAATTAGATTTTGATCTAGGGGTTTGGAAGGAGAATAAATGCACGCATGTGAGGTGACAATGACATGCATTAGAAATGACATGTGCTTCATTATAACAGCCCTGATTGTGTATGCCCTCTATTGTTATATAACCAGGATTTCAAATTCAAACCTTGATACTGTTTTTTTCTTCATTTCCTAAAAATCGCTTATCCTAGGTCTGTACATGTTTCCCCAGGTCTTGAATTTTCTCTTGTTTATTCATTTGCTCCTCCAAGTCTCTGGACTTTCCTCTTGTTCATACCCTTGCCCCCCCTCCCTCACAACGATATAGGTGCATGCCTTCTTGATCTATACAATTGGTTCTTGTTCATTCCCTTGATCCCCCAGATGTGTACAGTTGCCCCTGGTTACACTCTTGCCCCTGGTTATACACTCTTGCCCCTGGTTACACTCTTGCCCCTGGTTATACACTCTTGCCCCTGGTTACACTCTTGCCCCTGGTTACACTCTTGCCCCTGGTTATACACTTTTGCCCCTGGTTACACCCATATTCTCGGGAAGCAAGGGTGTAATCAGGGGCAACTGTACAGATCTGAAAGGGTGATGGCTTCTGTGACAGAGAGGAGGTGGTTCTCAGTGATGTAGAAATCCCCTAAAGCTGCCATTTCATTAAGATTACAAATTCAGACTGCTCACCTAGTAGTAAAACATCCTCATTAAACCTGGTAAGATTGGCTTTATGATTCCTAACAGTAATGAACAGCTGGGACCTAAGTGTTGGCCAGTCGACCACTTTGACCATTCCTACAGGCTTTTATCTTACTTACCTGTTTCTGGCATGTTTTAAAAGAAAACAATATTGCAATAAGTGTTATTCCTTTCAAAAGATGGATAGATTTTTGTTTACATTGAAGGGAAAAAACAATTTGCAAAAAACATTTAAAGAAAAATTGGCAAGGAAATGAATACTTATTTTTAGATACATAGAACATAGAGTAGCTGACTAATTAGCCTCCCCCTCCACTCCAACCCCTTTTTACCTTGCCTCAACCCCCTCCCCTTCTCACCTAGTGGAATTGTCCCTTTATTATAGTTATAATAGCTACACTATAGCCACAGGAACCATGTGGTTGTGTTTTGTGTAAAACAAGAGGGTCAGTGGTATAGTTACAGAAACATTACCATTAAAATAAGTGATAATTGAAAGTAGCCTTATTGGTGTTGTGATGGTAGGCAGTGGTATTGGGAAGGTATGGCCGATGTGGGGCAGTAGATGTTGTCATGTCAGAAAGCTGTTAAGGGATAGTTAAGTAGATGTTTTCTCTGATTCCTGGCATATGCTGCTGAGATGTGTGCTGACATCAATACTTGACCAGATTATTGACCAGATCTTATCTCCACTCTTACAACATGGTCAATAAGTCCAGGTGATGGGCTGATGTTTAATTTCACTTATGGTGTCTATTCTCCAGCCCCATGGTCAATACCTGTAGTCCTCTACATGTATTCCCCACCCCCATGGTCAATACCTGTAGTCCTCTACATGTATTCCCCACCCCTATAGTCAATACCTGTAGTCCTCTACATGTATTCCCCACCCCTATAGTCAATACCTGTAGTCCTCTACATATATTCCCCACCCCTATAGTCAATACCTGTAGTCCTCTACATGTATTCCCCACCCCTATAGTCAATACCTGTAGTCCTCTACATATATTCCCCACCCCTATAGTCAATACCTGTAGTCCTCTACATGTATTCTCCACCCCTATAGTCAATACCTGTAGTCCTCTACATGTATTCCCTACCCCCATGGTCAATACCTGTAGTCCTCTACATGTATTCCCCACCCCCATGGTCAATACCTGTAGTCCTCTACATGTATTCCCCATCCCTATGGCCAATAACTGTATCTGTCTTCCCCACCCTTGGGGTCAGTTACTGTTGTTTGTATCTGTGTTTTGGAATCACAAATACAGACTACAGTCATAATCTCCGGGGAGGGGGTACACAGATACAGACTCCGGGGAGGGGGTACACAGATACAGACTCCGGGGAGGGGGTACACAGATACAGACTACAGTTATGTACTCCGGGGAGGGGGTACACAGATACAGACTCCGGGGAGGGGGAACACAGATACAGACTACAGTTATGATCTCCGGGGAGGGGGTACACAGATACAGACTACAGTTATGAACTCAACCCCTGGGGTCAATAACTATAGTCTGTGTGTGTGTGTTTCCCACCCCTTGGGTTAATTACGATGAAGGTTTGTTATGGCATTATTGCCGTAGGTTTGTTATGGAATTATTGATGAAGGCCTGTTGTGGCATTATATTGATGAAAGCCTGATATGGTATCATCGATGAAGATGCTGATAAAGTTTTTATAATGATCAGCTATACTGTTTTAAAGGGTGATTATTTTATGATTTGTTAACCAATATAGCTACCCAGCTGTCTACACCTGTTTTACCCCTGTTTCACTGGGGTCACACATAGATAAGTATATATTACATCGTCACTAAATATAGATCTGCCACAGGAAACAATCTGTCACTATTTCTTTCATCAGAACATTACAGGTAACTTTTCATAGATAATCACTTTTAACTGTTACAACAAAGGGAAAAGGATTCATATCCACAGTGAAATGGGATACAGCCTATTATGCATCCCTAATTGATTTCTGAGTCTATATCGGTCTGGTACAAATCAAAATAAATGGAATGAAAAACTAGTGATTTTGTCCCAACACACACATTGCGGCAACTAACCTATTTCAATCTTGTCCAGTTGATCATGTTCACTGGTCAAAATCTGGGGTCTCTAGCCGGTCAAGTGAGGGCCAGTGTGTGGTCCCCATGGTACATCAATGACTTATTAGTGGCCAGTAAAGCAGTCAAACAACCCACCACAAATTTATAATTTGATCATCCATTCAAGTTAATCCTGATAAACAACTGAACCATCAAAAATTGACCTGATATTCCTGGTCATGACTGAAGAACATAATTTATTGGGGGGTAGGGGGTTTATGTCCTAAAACTAAACTGAAATTGTTTTCTGATTCTAACTTACTGAGGATTCTAACTAAACTGGAGAATGTCAAGGCATGATGACTGATAGTTTGAGGGAAGACCTACTGGTAATAATTCAGACAGATCACATTGTATTTGTAATGCTAGTCTCAACTCTGGCAGCAGCTCCATGATTCCTTTTTCAATCTTTCTTTTTCTTTCATAAGGAATTAATTGTAAGTTTTTATTGATCTGAAATCTAGAAAATTTGAACATAAAGCTGTATGTTTTTGGTTTTACCTGGCACTAGGGCCTGGAATCGGCCTCAGATTCAATAAAATAAAAAGCGGCTTGGTGAAAATAATTTCAGTAAAAAAAGTTAATTTTGGCAACATGTAGAAATGACATTTTGAGATGGAGTGACCCTGTACATGCCTTGATGATAATCCCAAGGTCTATCCGTTTATAACTCCACCACTGGGATAAACCTGAAGCTTTTATTTACAGAAGAATAACAATACTGATAGCTCCTTCGGAATTAAGTATATCAGAGCATTTGGCTGTAAGTTACAAAAAGCTTTTCAAGAATTTGATGGCAATGGTATTCTGGCTGATACCTATATAGCTGTAATGGCAGGTTTATAATGGTGAAGACTCTATAATCCAGGTGAGATTCCCGATCATTCCCAGATTCCACAGAAGGGAACCCTATTAAAAGTATCAGTAGAGATAAGTCAGAATATTAGCATGCTTTTCAATTCATAAGGCTAACATACAATGGGTAGGGAGCGGATGAGAACATTAATTTTGTTGCCGGATCTTTTGATGTATAGAGGATTGGATGAGCTTGTAACCTCATACCCTATCATTAGGAGAGGTATTTTGGTTGACCAGTGGTCAGAGATTTAATGGTGTTAGCTGGGACACCTGTAGGTATATATATACACAAATATTTCATACATTGACTTTTCCTTTTCATGTGTATTTCCCAAAGTTTAAAGGATCAACGTTCTGTGATGGTCCTGTGTCACCAGGGGGACAGTAGGGCTGAAACTGACCGAAAAAAGGCCGTTCTACTGCACAAGGTCAAAAGGGATATTTTTTAACAAAATAACAAACAAATTTGTCCTTAGATACTGGAGCTAGCTATTAGACATATAGAGATGTTATCAGGCAGCAATAGTCTGGCAAATGATTAAAATATTATCCGTCTGCTTTATAAAGATCTGTACCGAGATTCACTCGAAAAATGAAAAACACAATGCTATGTATTTGACACTGAATGGTCAAGGACTTTTTGAATAACGGGGAGGAGGTGAGCAGATATTATAGGAATGTAATTTATTCATCAGTCCTGTTACTGACCTACTGGGTCCATTAATTGGTCAGCTTAGGAAGTTTTCCGCCCTAGGGCTTCCCCTCTACTCACCTAAGATCACTAGGGTCAACACTTCTTTAATGGATTTTATATACTGAACCTGTATGTCTGTCACCTGTATACTGAACCTGTGCTGTCACCAGTATTGGGACAGGAGGCCTCTGTCTGTGTGGTCTAGGGGAGATAACTCCTCAAGGAGTAGCTTAAGTACATTTCACACGTCTTATCAATTTAACATGTATCATTTTTGTCAAACGTGAAGAAGCAGGAAACATTTTGACTGATAATCAGTTGTGATTAATTCCCTTGTTTATCGGTATAGATCCCGTGTAGATCCAGGCTCCCTGCACACAGAGGATTCCAGTATTGTTTAGTTAGAGAAAGGTTGATCTTTCCTTCTGTAAATGTTATCAGCAGTACCCTGTCCCAGACATGGTCCTCTGTCCTTACCTCTCAGACCCTTCTCCTATCTCCTTATTAGAAGGCCATTAAGTGACTTTTATCTGTGGAATACTAGCCCTTGTTGTTGATTTGTTGTATACTTGTGAAACTTATCTTATATACCTATCTTTATCTATAGAATATGGCTGTCCCCTATTGGGGCCACGGATATATTAAGTAAACAGAGACCCAGAGGCACCCAGCAACTGCACTCTGGGAAATCCTCCCAGAACAACTGGGGCTATGATAATCCTATCACCACTTTGATTTTTATCACGATCTGATTGAGTCATTCCCATTTGATTGCACTGGAAATTAGTAAAATATCCCGGATGTAACCAGCTGTCAAAAACCTGTCAGGGTAGATTTCTACATGGCACCAGGTTGATGTCTGTTTGACTGTGGTGTTGTAATCCTGGGATTAACCTGTAACCCCCAATGTTTATGATATACTCATGTCAGTAATAACTGCTTCATTTTAGCGACGATTTTATAAAACTATTAAACCTATTTTGTGTTTGTTGGAACTTGGTATCTGATTGTTTTTTTGGGAGGAATGAGAAAGATTTTTGAAGATACTGATCACAATGCACATTATAATAGAAATTTACCATAGGACATTCTTACCAAACCATATCCCAGCAGAAAATTATATATGTGTGTGTGTACAACAAAGCCATGCTTGGTTTGAATCTTCTCATGTCTTGGTGTAAAAATACAAAGATGTCAGATAACACAGGTGTCACTGTACAAAAGAGCATATTGAGGGTGAGAGAAAGACAGGTAGTCAGGAAGGACAGGTGTTTATACAGAGATGTCAGATAACGCAGGTGTCACTGTACAAAGGAGCATATTGAGGGTGAGAGAAAGACAGGTAGTCAGGAAGGACAGGTGTTTATACAGAGATGTCAGATAATGCAGGTGTCACTTTAGACAGGAAAAGATTGAGGGCAAGAGTTAAACACTTATGATACCTAGCTGTGAACTACATTATGTACATCCATTTCAAATTTTATCAGTATTTTTTTTTTTTGTCTTTTCAGAGATTTGAAAATGGAAAACATAATGCTAGATGAAAAGAAGAAAAACATCAAAATTGTAGGTAAGTATTGTGTATAATAGGTAAGGCTTGTGTATTATAGGTAAGCAAGGTGTGAATTAAAATACAGGTCGATTGTGCCTAATGTTCCTCAGAATATGGAAGATAAAGGTTCATTGGACCTTAAATCTATTGAACTATGGCAGATACAGCTCCATTGGACATAATATATCCTCAGACTGTGGCAGATAAAGGTCCATTGGACATAATGTTCCTGAGAATATGGTAGAGACAGGTCCGTTGAATCTAAAATCTGATATTAGACTATGGCAGATACAGGTTCATTGGACCTAAAATCTATTGAACTAAGGCAGATACAGGTCCATTGGACCTTAAATCTATTACACTATGGCAGATACAGGTCCATTGGACCTTAAATCTATTGGACTATATCGGTACTGATCCATCGGTCCTTATATCCTCATACTGACCTGGCAGATTACATTGTTGTATCCTGGTTTTCTTTACATATACTTGTTATGTCTGTGTGTTATATTGAGTCTGGGTAATAGACATTTATGTCCTGAATAACAGCTGTCTTATAACACAGTGACTGTGGTGCTTGATATTGTAATAATGCCCAATGATTATAGATATGGCAATAAAGCATTCATCTGACTGCGATCAACCTTATCTCTCCCTCAGAATGAGACTTGGGGGACAAATATTGATCTAAAGGAGAAAATCTGGGGAATGAAACCAGGTCAAGGAGTGTTACAGTAAGGGTAGAACTGTTGTACATTGGTGAAAGCTCACTCATAGTTTGTGTACTCATATCATAAAGAGGAGGGGGCAGGGGGGTAGGGTGAGGATTTATATTGGAGATGAGAGTGGGGTGGGAGGGGGCAGGGGGGTAGGGTGAGGTTTATATTGGAGATGAGAGTGGGGTGGGAGGGGGCAGGGGGGTAGGGTGAGGTTTATAGTTGGAGATGAGAGTGGGGTGGGAGGGGGCAGGGGTGGTAGGGTGAGGTTTATATTGGAGATGAGAGTGGGGGGGGGAGGGGGCAGGGGGGTAGGGTGAGGTTTATATTGGAGATGAGAGTGGGGTGGGAGGGGGCAGGGTGGTGGGGTGAGGTTTGTATTGGAAATGAGAGTGGGGTGGGAGGGGGCAGGGTGGTAGGGTGAGGTTTATATTGGAGATGAGAGTGGGGTGGGAGGGGGCAGGGGGGTAGGGTGAGGTTTATATTGGAGATGAGAGTGGGGTGGGAGGGGGCAGGGTGGTAGGGTGAGGTTTATATTGGAGATGAGAGTGGGGTGGGAGGGGGCAGGGGGGTAGGGTGAGGTTTATATTGGAGATGAGAGTGGGGTGGGAGGGGGCAGGGGGGTAGGGTGAGGTTTATATTGGAGATGAGAGTGGGGTGGGAGGGGGCAGGGTGGTGGGGTGAGGTTTATATTGGAGATGAGAGTGGGGTGGGAGGGGGCAGGGGGGTAGGGTGAGGTTTGTATTGGAGATGAGAGTGGGGTGGGAGGGGGCAGGGTGGTAGGGTGAGGTTTATATTGGAGTTGAGAGTGGGGTGGGAGGGGGCAGGGGGGTAGGGTGAGGTTTATATTGGAGATGAGAGTGGGGTGGGAGGGGGCAGGGTGGTAGGGTTAGGTTTATATTGGAGTTGAGAGTGGGGTGGGAGGGGGCAGGGGGGTAGGTGAGGTTTATATTGGAGATGAGAGTGGGGTGGGAGGGGGCAGGGGGGTAGGGTGAGGTTTATATTGGAGATGAGAGTGGGGTGGGAGGGGGCAGGGTGGTAGGGTTAGGTTTATATTGGAGATGAGAGTGGGTCGGGAGGGGGCAGGGTGGTAGGGTGAGGTTTATATTGGAGATGAGAGTGGGTCGGGAGGGGGCAGGGTGGTAGGGTGAGGTTTATATTGGAGATGAGAGTGGGTCGGGAGGGGGGCAGGGGGGTAGGGTGAGGTTTATATTGGAGATGAGAGTGGGGTGGGAGGGGGCAGGGGGGTAGGGTGAGGTTTATATTGGAGATGAGAGTGGGGTGGGAGGGGGCAGGGGGGTAGGGTGAGGTTTATATTGGAGATGAGAGTGGGGTGGGAGGGGGCAGGGGGGTAGGGTGAGGTTTATATTGGAGATGAGAGTGGGGTGGGAGGGGGCAGGGTGGTAGGGTGAGGTTTATATTGGAGATGAGAGTGGGGTGGGAGGGGGCAGGGTGGTGGGGTGAGGTTTGTATTGGAAATGAGAGTGGGGTGGGAGGGGGCAGGGTGGTGCGGTTAGGTTTATATTGGAGATGAGAGTGGGTCGGGAGGGGGCAGGGTGGTGGGGTGAGGTTTGTATTGGAGATGAGAGTGGGGTGGGAGGGGGCAGGGTGGTAGGGTTAGGTTTATATTGGAGATGAGAGTGGGTCGGGAGGGGGCAGGGTGGTGGGGTGAGGTTTATATTGGAGATGAGAGTGGGGTGGGAGGGGGCAGGGTGGTAGGGTGAGGTTTATATTGGAGATGAGAGTGGGTCGGGAGGGGGCAGGGTGGTGGGGTGAGGTTTGTATTGGAGATGAGAGTGGGGTGGGAGGGGGCAGGGTGGTGGGGTGAGGTTTATATTGGAGATGAGAGTGGGGTGGGAGGGGGCAGGGTGGTGGGGTGAGGTTTATATTGGAGATGAGAGTGGGGTGGGAGGGGGCAGGGTGGTAGGGTGAGGTTTATATTGGAGATGAGAGTGGGTCGGGAGGGGGCAGGGTGGTGGGGTGAGGTTTGTATTGGAGATGAGAGTGGGGTGGGAGGGGGCAGGGTGGTGGGGTGAGGTTTATATTGGAGATGAGAGTGGGGTGGGAGGGGGCAGGGTGGTGGGGTGAGGTTTATATTGGAGATGAGAGTGGGGTGGGGTCTCTAAAATTATGGAAAAACAGCCTTGAAAATTCAAACCTTTACAGTTATACAAGTGTTAGGAATGGCTCATAACAGGTGGTCAGCAGTGAGGAGAGGAAATATACTTTGGTCAGCAAAAGAGCTTAGGTCACTGTCTATGACCCACACCTGACCTCTCAGGACAAGGATTTTGATGGTCAGTGATAAATGGAGGTATTCTAACTGACCAACAACTACAGTTTAATTAGGGCTGTGGTGGCTGCTGCTGATGCAGAATACAGACTGACCCTCAGACCAGCGGTCACTTCAGAGACACGCAGTAATTAACTCCTCATATATCATGTCCATTCAGCAGTACTAATGCACTGAGCGTGACATTTCTGGACAGCAAGATAATTAGAATCTGATAAAGAACCAACAATCGACTGGCCAACCTTTTATCTCCTTCAGCATATCTTGGCAGGTTTATAGTCTAAGGGAAGTAACTCCAGTAACAGATAAACATTTAGAAACATGACAGAAGTTAGGACTTTACTGTTATTTAATGTATTAGAAAATGATTGGATTTAAATTATTTACTAAATTTCCTGTTTTCTGTAAATGATATTAATGACATAAAAATGAATAATTTCTACTACATTAAACGATACTTAGCTTTACTGTCAGAGAAGCCGCATAAATGTTAGAAAGTATAGTGTTTTAAACAGGATTCAATGTAATCTTAACTCATTTTGATCTTGTTCCAGACTGTGATATGTTTTATTTGTCTCTTGCTATGTTCAAAGTACGACTAAAGAATACTATTTTCCAATATTTTGGATATATAAGTCTGTGTTACATGCATAACTGACTGTGATATTTTATACTTATGTTGTATCTGTTATCCATTCTGTAAGTGGACTCCCGGGTCTGTGGGATTCGAAATAAATAAATAAATAAATACTTAATATAGCAATTATTTTGTCTGTTAAGATTTTGGCCTCAGTAACACCTTCAATCCCAATGAGCTGATGAAGACACATTGTGGTTCCTTAGAATATGCAGCGCCGGAACTCTTCACCACGGGTGGAAAGTATGGACCAGAAATTGACATATGGAGTATGTAAGTGGTGCAGATCTGTCATGTCACATGACACAAATTGTGGTATCACTACTAACTAATGGGCTGGGCAGGTGGCACAGTGGTTTACCTAGGTGGCCTGGGTTTGATTCCCTGACCGGAAAGGTACGGGACTGACCATCTGGGTTTTCCTTGGGTACTCCTACTGTGCTTCCATCAGGGCAAACAATCATGATTAAAATAATTTGATAAAAAATTATTCTGAATAGAAATGTAAAGAATAAAATTGTTCTTTAAAACATTTACAGTGGTATGAATGTAATTATGATGTAATTCCTCTTAAAGTGTGTTACTATTATTTGTTCTATATTAAGCTGTTTTGACATATGTGGCTTATTTACTGTTGTTTGTGGAAACAGGTTTATTTTTGACACTTTGACATTTGTTGTTACAGAGGAATTGTTCTATATGCAATAGTAGTAGGTAAGCTTCCCTTTACAACACCTTACACCGACCAGTACCGCAGAGAGAAACTCCTACAACAGATAGAGAAGGGTCTAACGGAACAACACAACAGGGAGATGGCACACATAACCAGTGGTAGGTACTCTAGGGGACAAGGGGAGGTAACTCACATAACCAGTGGTAGGTACTCTGGGGACAAGGGGAGGTAACTCACATAACTAGTGGTAGGTACTCTGGGGACAAGGGGAGGCAATACATATAACTAGTGGTAGGTTCTCTGGGGACAAGGGGAGGTAACTCACATAACCAGTGGTAGGTACTCTGAGGACAAGGGAGGTAACTCACATAACCAATGGTAGGTACTCTGGGGACAGGGGGGAGATAACTCACAAAACTAGTGGTAGGTACTCTGGGGACAAGAGGAGGTAACTCACATAACCAGTGGTAGGTACTCTGAGGACAAGGGGAGGTAACTCACATAACCAGTGGTAGGTATACTGGGGACAAGGGAGGTAACACACATAACCAGTGGTAGGTACTCTGGGGACAAGGGGAGGTAACTCACATAACTAGTGGTAGGTATTCTAGGGACAAGGGAGGTAACACATATAACTAGTGGTAGGTACTCTGGGGACAAGGGGAGGTAACTCATATAACCAGTGGTAGGTACTCTGGGGACAAGGGGAGGTAACACACATAACCAGTGGTAGGTACTCTGGGGACAAGGGGAGGTAACTCACATAACTAGTGGTAGGTACTCTGGGGACAAGGGGAGGTAACACATAACTAGTGGTAGGTACTCTGGGGACAAGGGGAGGTAACTCACGTAACCAGTGGTAGGTACTCTGGGGACAGGGGGGAGATAACTCACATAACCAGTGGTAGGTACTCTGGGGACAAAGGGAGGTAACACACATAACCAGTGGTAGGTACTCTGGGGACAAGGGGAGGTAACTCACATAATAAGTGATAGGTACTTGGTTCTCTGGAGACAAGGGGAGGTAACTCACATAACCAGTGGTATATACCAACAAGGGGAGAAGGACATAACCAGGTTTCGAGATGAGTGGCCTGAAGTAGAGAAAGAAGTTAAAGGTTAAACAACATCTTCTGGCATCTCTCTCTTTCACCTTGTAGATTGCAAAGACATTCTAAAGAAGATCCTGGAGCCAAACCCAGACCTTCGCCTCCCTGTTGTGGAGATAGAGAAGCACCCTTGGGTCACACACAATGAGAAGATGCCTTTCTACGCTTTCCATGCATTTCCTCGGGACAAGGGCATGAAAGCCAAGGTAAGCTGGGGCAGTTTCCCTGGGATAGGGGTATGGAAGCTAAGGTAAGCTGAGGCTATGTCCCTGGGAGAGGGGCATGAAAGCCAAGGTAAGCTGAGGCTATGTCCCTGGGAGAGGGGCATGAAAGCCAAGGTAAGCTGAGGCTATGTCCCTGGGACAGGGGTATGAAAGCTAAGGTAAGCTGAGGCTTTGTCCCTGGGACAGGGGCATAAAAGCCAAGGTAAGCTGAGGCTTTGTCCCTGGGACAGGGGCATAAAAGCTAAGGTAAGCTGAGGCTATGTTGACAGGGGTATGAAACAAAGGAAATCCAAGGTAGGGCTAAGCTTTTTTCACACAAAAACAGATGTTTGGGGTCCAGACTTTGTGGATTATAAAACAAATATGTGGGGAACATATTAGCTATGTATTTTACACATCAATTTTAAACACATGTTAATAACTTTGAGAGACTTTAAATCAAACGTTTGTTCTCTGGTGGTCTAACTTATTTCCCTTAGTTTGGTCCAATTAACTACTTACATATGTCATGACTTACTTCATCAAGCTGAGGATTATGTCAGATGTCTTAAAATTGTAAAATGGACTTCTCCAGTGAATTATTTTTAGAGTTAAGTGTAAAAAAACTAATGATATCTGGCTCTCCTGAAAAACAGTGAGTTCTTAAATATGACCCAATAAGTAACTACACCAATCCTTAGTAGAGGAAGGGATATAACTCTAGTCACCTACAACCATTCATAGAATGTTTATCTTCCTATTGGAAATTCTCTGAGGTCACTGTGCTCATGTGTCTATTTTTTGGAATCAAATAAATCTAAATCTGTCCCTTAAAAAAAAAGAAAAAAGACATTAAGATTGGAAATATTAAAAAAATTAATCATTGTTTCAATAATGTCAAAATAATCTCCAAAAATTTGGATATACATTCTTGTTCCTTTTATGCTACCTTCGACACCAGAGATAATTTCCTAATTTCAAAAGATTATTTGCATGTATATATAAAAAAAAAATGTTTAGGAATTGATGTTCATTGTGTCATTTAGAGAATGACCATTAGCTATACAGTTTATATCATCACCAGGCTTCAGCTTGTATTTATATATATATATAGTCTGCACTGGCTTGTATCACCATGCACCCTCATTTATATACAGGGGCAGGGGGCATATCACCATGCAGCCTCATTTATATACAGGGACAGGGGGGCGTATCACCATGCATCCTCATCTATATACAAGGGCAGGGGGCATATCACCATGTAGCCTCATCTATATACAAAGGGCAGGGGGCATATCACCATGCACCCTCATCTATATACAGGGGCAGGGGGCATATCACCATGCAGTCTCATCTATATACAGGGGCAGGGGGCATATCAACATGCAGCCTCATTTATCTACAGGGGCAAGGGGCATTTCACCAAGCAGCCTCATCTATATACAGGGACAGGGGGCATATCACCATGCAGCCTCATCTATATACAAGGGCAGGGGGCATATCACCATGCACCCTCATCTATATACAAGGGCAGGGGGCATATCACCATGCACCCTCATCTATATACAGGGGCAGGGGGCATATCACCTATGCAGCCTCATCTATATACAAAGGGCAGGGGGCATATCACCATGCACCCTCATTTATATACAAGGACAGGGGGGCGTATCACCATGCACCCTCATCTATATACAGGGGCAGGGGGCATATCACTATGTAGCCCTCATCTATATACAAGGGCAGGGGGCATATCACCATGCAGTCTCATCTATATACAGGGGCAGGGGGCATATCACCATGCAGCCTCATTTATCTACAGGGGCAAGGGGCATTTCACCAAGCAGCCTCATCTATATACAGGGGCAGGGGGCATATCACCATGCAGCCTCATTTATATACAGGGGCAGGGGGCATATCACCATGCACCCTCATCTATGTACAGGAGCAGGGGGCATATCACCATGCAGCCTCATTTATATACAGGGGCAAGGGGCATTTCACCAAGCAGCCTCATTTATATACAGGGGCAGGGGGCATATCACCATGCAGCCTCATTTATATACAGGGGCAGGGGGCATATCACCATGCACCCTCATCTATATACAGGGGCAGGGGGCGTATCACCATGCACCCTCATCTATATACAGGGGCAGGGGGCGTATCACCATGCACCCTCATCTATATACAGGGGCAGGGGGCGTATCACCATGCACCCTCATCTATATACAGGGGCAGGGGGGCGTATCACCATGCACCCTCATCTATATACAGGGGCAGGGGGCATATCACCATGCACCCTCATCTATATACAGGGGCAGGGGGCATATCACCATGCACCCTCATTTATATAAAGGGGCAGGGGGCGTATCACCATGCACCCTCATCTATATACAGGGGCAGGGGGCATATCACCATGCACCCTCATCTATATACAGGGGCAGGGGGCATATCACCATGCACCCTCATTTATATAAAGGGGCAAAGGATGTATTACAATGCACCCTCATAAAATAAATAATATTGAGTGATAAAGAAATTGTGTAATAAGATGAGAAGATCCCTAAGAAGGGAAGATGAAGGGGTGATCAAATCTTCATTCTTATACAATAGTGGTGATTATTTTCTTCAAATGACACCTTGTCTGGAATTATATCCAGGGAACTGAACAGGTGGAGACATATACAGGTAGAACATTTCTACAAATTTTAATTAATTAAACAAGAGCTTACTACATAGAAGTCAATTGGTTAATAAACAGAAAACCTTTCTCTAAATGTTTTTACTAGATTTAAAACCACATTCTATGTAATATCTACATACATGTATATGTTGCGATTTCTCAGACTTCACCAGGTCACTTAGCAGCAGGCTGTTTGAATCGGTCACAAACAATGGGTTGTGTTAATCAAGGCCCTGTCCTTCCTTCCCGACCACCACACTCAAAAACAGTAAGCTTTCCACACTCACTTTTTATCAGCCGTACTAGCGACACATCAAAGCTTTTGGTTTACCCTTCGTCAATCTTGTTATTGTAGATTTTTGTTTCTTTTAGTCTTTTTTTCACATCATTTTCAGATTTCTTTGATAGTTGTGAAGCATTAGGGTTTTCTTTATAATTTTGAGGTTTACTTACTATACATATTTTAGAACAAACCTGTAACACTTTTAGTTTTACATATAGGTATGTATACATCCCTAAATCTCACTCAGCTCAGATCTTAGTTGATCATCTACATGACTTCATCTGCCCCTAAACCAAATGTACTACCATATACATACATACAAACCTTAAAAGGCACTTCATGGGGCCCCTGTACAATTGTAGTCCACTATGGAATGAAATCTGACCGTTCAGTGGTCAGTGTAACACTTGGTCAGTAATATCTAAAGAGAGGTAGACAGATTGATATAAAATATGTTTAACAATCATATTGCTTAAATTTGCTTTTGATATTTTTTTTAGAATTGTTGATGGTTGTGGTGTTTTGTGTATTTTGCGGTAACAAACATTCCTTTGTAGTGATGTATGGATGGTTTCCCTGCCCTTTGTACATTAACCCTGTTCGATTTATTAGGCCACGCCCCAGAGTGATGATGAGTTAGAACAGGAGGTAAACCAGGTTTATATAGCTATTGTTGAATGTCCTCTCACAAAATCTACGACCATGCATCCACATCATCTGACGGCTGTTGTGTGTTGACATTGTTGCATCCTTGATGCCCTTGTTTGGGGCCTCAGTGTATTCCTGTTTATTGTGGAATGTTTGATGTTACACAATGCTGCCAATGGCATGCCTGTTAAACAATATATCTTCCTGGTAGGGATTCCTGATTATCCCAGAGACAGAGGCTAAGAGATGAGGCAGGCTGTTAAAAGGCAGCCATCCGTGACCAGTACTGGACGTGACAATAGAATGATTCTCTTCCCTTTGCAGACTTACAGCTTCAGTTGCTTCCATTTACTTTTGCAGCATGTAACAACTAATTTCCAGTAACTGAGAAGGCTTCTCAAGTGTCTGATTCATATGGCCATGCAACTTCTGACTGTCCTGGATGTCTGTTTTTAATTTCAGTTTATGTTTGCTGGTTATATGTCTTGTCCTTACACTTGAACTGCATTGAACTGACCTATTACTTCCCAATCACTTCTCCGATATTGTACTGGATGTGTATCTATATTCATAGTGTCCTTAATATTTGTGTCATAAATCTTCCATTCATCATTTAAAACTGACAGTGCATGTTCAAAATTTTCTTATCAAGATAAAAAAAAATAGAAATTGTTGTTAACTGAATGTTTCTAAGGAAGTGCAGACATTTTAATGTATACCTTGTTTGGAAAAACTTGTGACACACACATCCAATCAGACCAGTTATTTCAACACGGAAGCTCAACACAAACAGCAATGCAAATTAAACTACACCTGGACTAAAGAAATTTGATGAAAAAAACCTTTCTAGAGCGAAGATTGTCTGTACCACTCCGTTACCAGTCTTGTGTCAAACAAAATGAAGAAACTGGATCTGAAAACATTCTAATTATCCTACATTCCATCAATATGTCATGTCACATGTGCATAAGTGCAGGTCTCCCCAGCTGAAGGTGTCTCAAATGGTATAAATATTCTCACCTACCAAGGTAGATAACTCTTAAGTGTTTGTAAGTTATGTGTACATCGACTGTGTGTCATTGATTATTTGAAGTTTTAACAAAGGAAGTTTTTTTTTCTTATGGAAATAATTGGAAATAGTACTGTTTAATATACACAGAAACCAATTTCTCTAACTGACGGTACAATTAGACCTGAATATCATGGTAGAGCTTGGATTTTGTCAGAAGTTTATCTGTTTATTGAACACTGGTCAATTTATTTGTGTGATTTGTTATAGATATTTATCTTTAGGTCATCTAGTCGAACTGAAGGGTTAGGACGATCTATAGATATTGTGTTCTGTGTGTCATCTTCTGTAAAAAAAATTCATGTTTTTGACTTCTTCTCATGAACCACTGAACTTATTTCAGGAGCCTGAGGGGCAGTGAATTTAAAAGGTGTCAAATTGGCTGAAATTTCAAAATTCTATTCTCAAGACCCAGAATATGCTTTATTCAAATGCTTTTCCTAGATATAAGGGTATTAAGATGCTTTACCAATATTGTGAATTACGTGATCCTTGGGTCTCACATTTCCCCCTGGGGAATGGGTAAACTTTACAAGAGTTTATATAGAGAGATCACATTTATGAGCATCATTTGTTTAAACTCCACATTTAAACACAAAAACAACAACTATCTGTGTTTATACATCAGGACTCAGTGACTGTTAAGGCTCATGGACCTCTTGTTTAATTCTGGTTTGAAAGCTTTTTAACTTGCACTGTACATTTAGGATACATACAGAATTGTTTTTATACTGTCAGCTTTAGGATACATCCAGAATTGTTTTTATACTGTGATGGGTCCTTATGAAGTGTGATATTATTATAAATACCTTTCTAGACAACTCTTAAGCTGATCATAGGTATAATGGTAAGGGTACCGTATATTCTTTAGGGAGGTAACTCTTACACATATCACAGATATTGTGTAAGGTTGTATATATACTTAAGGGAGAAACTCATGCAAATCACAGGTATGATGTGCAACCTGTATCCTTAAGGGAGATAGCTTTAACACAAATCACAAGTACAGTGTGTAAGGTAACATATATACTTAAGGGAGATAACTCTAATACCAACAATAGGTACAATGTTTGTGGTGACATATATCCTTAAGGGAGATAGATTTAACACAAACGACAAGTACAATGTGTAAGGTATCATATATCCTTAAGGGAAATAACTCTAATAATACAAAATAACAGGTATGTTTGTTCTGAAATATATACTTCAGGGAGATAAGTCTAACACAAACCACAAGTACAATGTAAAATGTAGCATATATCCTTAAGGGAGATAACTCTAATACAAATCACAGGTATTATGTTTGGGGTGACCTAAATCCTTAAGGGAGACAACTCTAACACATTGTGAAGTTATTTACTCTACCACAGGTTAACTTCGCATGCAATATGTGGGTACACATTAATATCAACATCTAAAGAAGTGTGAGAGAAATAATAATTTGTGACACGATAGTAAATGAAGTTCATCATGTATTAATGAGATATATTGAGATAACAGTGTATTGATCTAGCTGGGTTGAGACTATCTGGTACAAAGCTGTACACATGTCAAACCTGGAGTTGCCTATTATACCTGCAATATCATTCTCTATACACCATTGTGATTTAAGTATTTATTGTTGCATGAAGATGTTTGTTGTATCACTTACATATACCTGTCATATTAGTCTCGTTAACACCTGTAATTATACAGGTGATGGATGAGCTGTCCGACATGCTGAGTATGAAGAAAGACCAGGTGGAGAAGACTGTACACGAGTGTAAATGTGATGATCTGTCAGCAATGTTTAATATGATCATGGACACTAAGAGATGTGAGAAAGGTGAGTCAATTAGTGGTCAATGAATGGTCAATTATTGATCAATCAGTGGTCACTTATACATTTAGTGATCAATATGTGGTCAGTAAGTGATGAATTAAAGGTCAATATGAGGTCAATTAAAGGGGCCACGATGGCCGAGTGGTTAAGGTGTCCTGACACTTTATCACTAGACCTCCACCTCCGGGTTGTGAGTTCGAAACCTATGTGGGGCAGTTGCGAGGTACTGATCATAGGCCGGTGGTTTTTCTCCGGTCCTTTCCTCCACCTCCAAAACCTGGCACACCTTAAATGACCCTGGCTGTTAATAGGACGTTAAACAAAAACAAAACAAACCAAAGAAGTCAATTAGTGGTCAGTTGGCAACCACTGGTTAAAATATTGGTTGATAAGTGGTAAATAAGTGATCAATCAGGGGTCAGCCAACGCTCAATTGTTGGTCAATCTGAGATGAATTAGTGATTTATCAGTGATATCATTTAATGATCAATCAATGATCAATTGCGGGTCAATAAGGGGTCAATTAGTTATCACTCAGTGGTAAGTCATTGGTCAATAAGAGATCAATTAAAGGTTAATTGGTGGTCAGTTAGCAATCATTAGTTAAAAGTTTGGTTAGTCAATAGTCAATAAGTCATCAATTAGCGGTCAGTCAGTGATCAATTAATGGCCAATCAGTAGTGAATCAATGATCGACAATCAGACGTCCATCAGAGGTGAATTATTGGCCAATCAGTGGTATTTGATAACACTGGAACATTTGGTTGTAGGTTTATTTGATAACACTGGAACATTTGGTTGTAGGTTTATTTGATAACACTGGAACATTTGGTTGTAGGTTTATTTGATAACACTGGAACATTTGGTTGTAGGTTTATTTGATAACACTGGAACATTTGGTTGTAGGTTTATTTGATAAACACTGGAACATTTGGTTGTAGGTTTATTTGATAACACTGGAACATTTGGTTGTAGGTTTATTTGAGATTGACTACACTACTCAGCCAGAGAGGAAGCTGGACATTAAAACAAAAAAACACAAGAGAAAGTCTATGCAGCAGAGAGCAGCAGAGTTGGAGAGTGGGACATCGCGTGGTAACCACGGTAATGGGTCTGGATGTCACTAGATTTGAAACTTTTTTGAAGAGTTCTTTATTTAATGTTCATGAACCTGTTATGGAAAGAAAGGACAGAGAGGTGTTTAAACTCTTCTATGATGTAAAATTAAAAGGAAATATTTTTTTATGTTTGATGTTTTATATTGGATATAGGTCAACACCACCAAAATGGTCTACCTCCATTCTTAACTCTGACACAGGTAAAATGTATATCATATCATGTACTTAACTGTTACACAGGTAAAATGTATATTATATAATGTACTTAACTGTTACACAGGTAAAATGTATATTATATAATGTATTTAACTGTTACACAGGTAAAAAGTATATTATATAATGTATTTAACTGTTACACAGGTAAAAAGTATATTATATAATGTATTTAACTCTGACACAGGTAAAATGTATATCATATCATGTACTTAACTGTGACACAGGTAAAATGTATATTATATCATGTATTTAACTGTGACACAGGTAAAATGTATATTATATGATGTACTTAACTGTGACACAGGTAAAATGTATATTATATAATGTACTTAACTGTTACACAGGTAAAATGTATATTATATGATGTACTTAACTGTGACACTGGTAAAATATATATTATATAATGTATTGACTTTTGTTGTATTGTAGTTGGTCATCATGCAGATGGCTCTGAGCTGTCGCCAAAAACTGGTCAGTCTGGAGAAGGCCCAGCTAATGAACAACATAAGGTCAGCGCCAGCTTTGATTTCATGGCCCTGTGTAGCGCTCCATCATGGCTAGGACCCGAGAAGAAACGATCAAAACCACGGAGATCTTTACGATACAACAGACTTATGTCTCCCAATCAAACATCGGTAACTATATAGCTAGTGTATATCTCTGTAAAGATGTCAGTAAAAAATTATGAGAAAATCATTGAAAAACAGAAATACACATATTTGAAATAGGATTAATCAATTTGGTATAAAATTATTTTGAATAATGATTATCTTGATTAAACAGCCATTGAAATCTCTTCTTGTGAGAAAATAAATATATTGTTAATCACAGATGAACATTTGTTATGGCATTAATCTGATGAAACAACAGAGTATACAATATAATAACATAGTTCCAACTCAAAGTCCATATAACGGGAGCAAAATATAAACAAAAAATACATTGAGACCCTTGGAACAGTACTAGGAAATTATACCTGGTGTTCCTAATGGGTAAGTGTCTTCTACTTCATCAACAGTATCCACCATACAAATCAAATCTAGGTTAAAAGGGGTTAAGTCACATTCTCAAACTGGGGGTGGTGACAGCAAGCATCAAGCGTGAAACATGTCTGAGTTCATATTACACAAGGAAATTAGAGATCATAATGTCGACCATAAAACTTTCCCATGATCTAGGTAGGGGAAGCAAGGATGTGACTATCCAGAAACAGAAAATTAACAATTGGGAAATAGAAATCATCATTCTTGTCATATACATATGTAGCTTGTTGTAAATTCTCTGTTGGTTATGTAGTGTTCAAGTTCAGCAGCTGCTGTTGAAGAGTCTGTTGTGTCCTTGATTTCAAGTTCTATAGGGTATTGACTTGGTCAATAAAGATTTTTTATGTAAAGATAACACATCAGTATACCTAAAGGTGAAAGTAAAGGACTTTGCAAGGTCTTTGTTACCTGTTCTGATAAGCTCTTCAATATAGTTAGCCTTGTATGAAAACAAAAACAGCCAACACAATAGTTTATTCCCATGGGTATGCCCATAGTTAATTCCCATGGGTATGCCAGTAGTTTCAAAACTATGGGCCCTTGTAATATGTTTAAAGAAATATGATCTTGTATAGTTTTACAACAATGTACTTGCTCTTCACCTTTCTTGGAAAAGAAAGCACTCATCATAAAGAGAACAAAAATGTTCCCTAAGTTTGGATTTGGGAATGGTAGTGTGACGTTTTGATTAAGAATTATTTTTAGGAGCAGATGTTCAAAATTAATAAAAAAAAATCTTTGGAATTTTCAAAATTCACATTCCATTAATACTTTGTGAAATGTGATAGTGGTTACAAACAAGGATAAAATTACATTGCCTTATATCTACAGACACAGCCAAACCCGTCTGATAAATCTTTCAGTATGACTTTGATATCAGGAAATACGGAATTGTGTTTTATTTTCAATTTCAATTCAAAGCTGAATATTCTTTTTGATAATTAGATACCTTATGGGTTTGATCCACACTGACAATACAGTATGTTTGTGTTTTACCCAATCTTTGGTATATTCTTTAACAGAATTCATAAATAACTTGATGTTTCATGAAAATTCACATTCTGATCCTCATGAAAAGCTGTCTTAGCTTATAATTTTGAATAATGTAGGTGAAAGGAAATTGATTCAACATGATTTTACTGTAAATATAAATGAGATATATACTACTGATGTATCCAGATGTGTTAAATGTTTTATACATTGACTTGTTTTGTGTTGTAGGATCCCAGCCACAGTAACGATACGATCAACACCATTCCCAATAACCCTAGCAATCCTAACCTCTTGTCTCCTGGCCAACCTGGTCAGATGGCCTTCAATAGACGCTCCTTCAGTCGGCGCAACTCATCACAGCGTAAAAAACGGTCAAGTTCTTACGGGCCAGGGAATCGTCGCACGAACAGTCTTAAAGATGTACAGGGTTCCAGTAGCTCCCAACCCAACAGTCCCACCACCCTGCTCAGTCCCTCCATACGGATAGACCCACCTCGCCCCCTCCCTATCCAGCGTCCCAAAGATCTCAGTGTGAAGGGTTGTTATCACTTATCTCCCTTCTCTCTACACGTCCCCGCCAACAAGAGTTCCTCCTTCTCAAACATCAATGGACCTATTATGCATACAAGAGAGAAGTGTAGGAATAATTCAGACAGTTCTAATCCGTGCTCCACCACCGAACTGCTCAGCTGTGCCGGCTCGCTAGAGGCACTCATTGATCCTACCAACATAGATGTATCCTTGGAGGCCGTAGATTCCACAGCTGCTGAAGCCAAAATATCGTCCAATGACAAACTAGAGTCACTTAAGGAGGATGGGCTGGACTCTGTCGAAGCCCGCATTGCATTAGTAGACATTAAGTCGATTGTGAGACCAAAGGTGTCTGCAAAACAAGACAGAAAACAATTAGTGACGTCAAAAGTTAGTAATGTGTGTGATTCGAGGACAACACTGTCGGCAAGTTCGCTGGAGCGTGTGGTACCTTCATCTATGCAATCAAGTGAGGATAAGAATCCTAGGATACGATGTGCTCAGTGTTGTGAATTAAATGTGTCAGATTGTAACAAGGCCAGAAACAGTGAAGCACAGCTGTTTACGCTGGACACGGACATAAACGAAGACCAGGTGGACAGTACCACAGAGTTACTGGGGGCCACTAAAATGGTGGACCTGCCAGAACCGTCATCAATGGACATCACAGATCGTGGTGTGGTGTGCTGTAATAGAGATAGGAAGGAATCAATCAATGGGAAGGACAAGTTATCTACAGATGAGGCTCGTGTACCTCCTCCAAAGAATGGCCCACAGGGCTTGCATTATCGACGCTCCAGTGAGTTGATGAATGCACTCGAGTATAGCCCGGATGTAGAGGCATATTTGGAGGATGGACGCAGCTCTGTGTCAACGCGCTGCTCCAACATGTCACTGTATAACCTTGTCATGCCAAACACACCCACACGACAAATGTTTCAGATGCCCCTTGCGCGCATAGAAAGCTTCCATAGTGATGACTTTGATGCATTAGCAACAGACTTAGATTTCACCCCAAACGTGAAATCGACGTCGAGTGCCACGACTCCTTCCAGCTCTGTAAATACGCCTACTATGCCATGTTTTGCCTATAAACTTCATCTCCATAAGAAGAAAAATGCCAAGTTAAAAGCGAATAAATTTAAAAATTCAACTTCCAATGGAAAAGAGATGTGTGTGAAAGAGATAGACTCAGGAGGAATGTGTAACTCATCCATCACAGAAAGTGAGCTCAGGTAGGGTAAAGACAGAAGGTGATATAGACAACAGGTAGGGTATAGACAGAAGGTGGATATAGACAACAGGTAGGGTATAGACAGAAGGTTGTTATAGACAGAAGGTGGATATAGACAACAGGTAGGGTATAGACAACAGGTAGGATATAGACAGAATGTGGATATAGACAACAGGTAGGGTATAGACAGAAGGTGGATATAGACAACAGGTAGGGTATAGACAGAAAGTGGATATAGACAACAGGTAGGATATAGACAACAGGTAGGGTATATACAGAATGTGGATATAGACAACAGGTAGGGTATAGACAGAAGGTGGATATAGACAACAGGTAGGGTATAGACAACAGGTAGGTTATAGACAACAGGTAGGGTATAGACAACAGGTGATATAGACAACAGGTAGGGTATAGACAGAAGGTGGATATAGACAACAGGTAGGGTATAGACAACAGGTAGGATATAGACAACAGGTAGGGTATAGACAACAGGTAGGGTATAGACAGAATGTGATATAGACAACAGGTAGGGTATAGACAGAAGGTGGATATAAACAACAGGTAGGGTATAGACAGAAGGTGGATATAGACAACAGGTAGGGTATAGACAACAGGTAGGGTATAGACAGAAGATGGATAGAGACAACAGGTAGGATATAGACAACAGGTAGGGTATAGACAACAGGTAGGGTATAGACAGAAGGTGGATATAGACAACAGGTAGGGTATAGACAACAGGTAGTGTATAGACAGAAGGTTGATATAGACAACAGGTAGGGTATAGACAACAGGTAGGGTATAGACAGAAGGTGGATATAGACAACAGGTAGGTTATAGACAGAAGGTGGATAGAGACAACAGGTAGGGTATAGACAACAGGTAGGGTATAGACAGAAGGTGGATAGAAACAACAGGTAGGGTATATACAGAAGGTGGATATAGACAACTGGTAGGGTATAGACAACAGTTGGATATAGACAACAGGTAGGGTATAGACAGAAGGTGGATATAGACAACAGGTACGGTATAGACCACAGGTAGGGTATAGACAGAAGGTGGATATAGACAACAGGTAGGGTATAGACAGAAGGTGGATATAGACAACAGGTAGGGTATAGACAGAAGGTGGATATAAACAACAGGTAGGGTATAGACAAAGGTAGGGTATAGACAACAGGTAGGGTATAGACAGAAGGTGGATATAGACAACAGGTAGGGTATAGACAACAGGTAGGGTATAGACAACAGGTAGGGTATAGACAGAAGGTGGATAGAAACAACAGGTAGGGTATATACAGAAGGTGGATATAGACAACAGGTAGGGTATAGACAACAGGTGGATATAGACAACAGGTAGGGTATAGACAGAAGGTGGATATAGACAACAGGTACGGTATAGACAACAGGTAGGGTATAGACAGAAGGTGGATATAGACAACAGGTAGGGTATAGACAGAAGGTGGATATAGACAACAGGTAGGGTATAGACAGAAGGTGATATAGACAACAGGTAGGGTATAGACAGAAGGTGGATATAGACAACAGGTAGGGTATAGACAGAAGGTGGATATAGACAACAGGTAGGGTATAGACAACAGGTAGGGTATAGACAACAGGTAGGGTATAGACAGAAGGTGGATATAGACAACAGGTACGGTATAGACCACAGGTAGGGTATAGACAGAAGGTGGATATAGACAACAGGTAGGGTATAGACAGAAGGTGGATAGAGACAATAGGTAGGATACAAACCTAGTATAAAATTATATCCAATCAGTAAACAGATGATGAACTCAACAACTTAGTCACATTTTTTTGCAAAGATTAAGCTTTTGAAGAAGGGAAATACATGGCAATTTTGAGATGTCACAATCAATGATATTTTTCTATGACTTTGCATTTGGTATTGAACAGAATCCACCACATATTGTAAAAAAAATTTGTGATATTGACCTCACATTGATATCATGTATTTTTCTGTGTTGACCAGACATTGATATCACCTTTTTGTGACCTTAATCTTTTGTTTATGATGTAATTGTCAAGATGATGATGAAATGGTGTTACAGATTTTGGATAATTTTCTGAAGATAGGAAATATGAGTAATAAAATAGTTATAGTCTTAAGCTTGGGTGATTATAGAGATTTATTAACCCTTTTGATTTTGACATCAACTTCTGCATTGCTTTGGTTAATATGAAAATTTTGAGGTGAATAAATGATAACTGGCAGTGATATGAGTGACATGTATTACTACTAAAACTCACAGTGATATGAGTGGCATGTATTACTACTAAAACTCACAGTGATATGAGTGGTTTGTATTACTACTAAAACTCACAGTTATATGAGTGGTTTGTATTACTACTAAAACTCAGTGATATGAGTGGTTTGTATTACTACTAAAACTCAGTGATATGAGTGTATCACTACTAAACTCACTAGTACACGATGCTGATTAGTGAGGGTAATGTCTTTAGCATTGTCACCATTTGGTGAGGATTTCTTCAGATTCTCTCCAGTAGTTTTATGTAATTAATATTGATAATTTTCTAGCGACTCTTGTCATTTTTATTACTGCCGTATGAGTAATTTGAGGAGAGTACTAAATTAAGCTGGAGTTAGATTATTTTTCAGCAGTTATATTACTAGAAGTTTTTAAGCTGAAGTGTATATGAGCTTACCAAATTGTAGCTTATTTCATGAGGATCTTTGGAAATTTGTTGAAATCCACAGATGTTTTTAATGTAAAACACAGCATGCAATGGACCTTACCTAACACAAGATAACGCAAAAATGAGCTAAAAAGAGAAAGTCTAGGATTTTAAGTCTGGGCAATCGGTCCTCTTGAGATATCCTGGAACTGTTGTGATAGGTAAAAATGTGTGGAACATTTCTTCATCATTTTACCTGACTCAGCAGTACCCTGAACATCATGCTTGGAATTTCCATGATGAGATTTATGGTTTGAAACATAAGAAATACATGCAGCACATGTACATTTATAGACCTCCTTCTGAAAAGATCATACCTAAAAACTGTATACGGTAACCTCCGGCCAGTTGATGACAGCAAGAATCTTGAGATCAGGAAACTGTAAATCAAGACACAAACATATATCTGGCATATCTATTCAATTTTGGTCGAACTGATGAATGGTTTATCGTAATTATATTTTTGCTGGTTTTTTTTTCTTTTTTTTCTTTGTGGATTTGGATCTGTAGGAATTTAATTTAAAAATTGATAACGAACAATAACAAAGTTTTACTGTTTATTTTTTATATTTCATGAAGTAAGCATAGGGATTAGTTTTTTAGAAAAATATGGAAAATTTTCAAAAAAAATTAAAATGTATCCAACATTGTATGAATTATAGACTGTGATTACGACTATACTAATTCAAGTTGACAATGTTGGATAGATTCTAAATTTTGTAAAAAAAAATTGCATGCTTTTCTAATCAAATTTATCACTTTACTTCCTTCATGTATGTCATTATGACATATTTGATATCAAAATAACAGTAAATTACACTGTAAACTGTTTTAAAAATAATTGATTCTACATTTGCCTTTGAAAATTATTAACCATTTTGTTTGGGCACGGGACCCTTCACACAAATTGGTGTTTTGTAAGGAGGTCCACTATGACTATCGGTTGATATAATGATTAACCTTTTTTGCGATTATGGTTTATTTTCATGTATCTACATATGGTGAAAAAAATAAAATAAATTAGAGTGGGGGCTGGCGCTAATGTTAAATCTCAAAAGACATTGACCTCCACTTTGTCAAATTGAATACATTTAGTCTACTCTCATATTGAAATGGAATAGCATCAATAGCATCCACAAAATTGACATATATCAACTTCCAAAGTAGCAGGTGAGAGATACAGGCTCACTGGGCCTCTGGTTTATGTTTAGAATTACGATCCAGATTGTCTTTCCCAGGAGCCTGTAACAGGTTATATGTATATATCATGTTAATAATGTACGATTATATATAGCCATGTAAGTATCACTAACTTTTACAGTTGATTGAGATTTACAGTGTAAGCACTCCAAGCTACTTAATTGTGTATGTGACCTTTGTGTAATTAGATTAACACACCCACAGGTAAGGCGAGGCCTCAAGGTTCATGTCTGTATAAAGGGATTATCCCTAGGATTAAGGCCTTTGTGTGTAACACATGTACTCCTTATAGGCACATTAACCAGGGCCAGACTGTTCAGCTTCATAAGTCTTTTCTGTGATTTTGAAAATTAAATATTCATATTGAGAAATATTTCATTATCATTTCTTGCCGTTGAGGTACTTGTATTGAATGTCTACACATGCAGATTTAGATATATATTCTTATTTTTTTGGGGATATGTTGAGAGTTGTACATATATCAAGTTAATCAGACTGAGCTCCTGGGGACTGGTCACATGATTACAGAATCATTGTGTATTGTACTTATTACAATGGGGTAGAAATCTGTAAGGAATTTTATAATAAAGAAATATTAGAATATGTTAGGCTAATGTTTATGAAGTCTGGCATGAATTCTGTAGTGGATGTGTTGTGTACAGTCAGTGGGTACATCAGACCCAGTTGATTCGTTAGACACAGTTGATCCGTTAGACACAGTTGATTTGTTAATATTAGACCAGTTGATTCGTTAGACCCAGTTGATACGATGATGAGGTATTCACGTTACAGGATTGACCCATCATGTTCAGAGCCACTTCTCAGCTCAGGGAGTGATGGAGGGGTGGAGAGAGTCGTGGAGGAGGTCACAGATAAGCCCTCCTCTGTCAGCAAAGCCAAAATCCATCCCATGGACAGAGGTAAGTCTGTGAAGGGAGATAACTCTCACTTTTCCCTTAGCTTTACATGAGTTGTTGCTATATATTTTGTTATCTATTTGTATATTGGTATCTAGATTCTGTAACACTTGTAAATTGGCCTTTGTGCATACCAAGGGTTATAGATAACAAACATAATTCAGGCTCTGACATGATTTCGGTTATTATGGGAGATTTCATGCCCCTGCAAAGTTCAGTTTTATTGATGGGGCTTATAATGTTACCCATGTCCGGCTGTGTGCGCCCATGTGCTGCATTGTGACTTTTCCTGGACTTTCCTGCCCTATGCGGTGGCCGAGTGGTCAAGGTGTTCTGACTCTTTATCACCAGCCCTCCACCTCTGGGTTGCGAGTTTGAAACCTACATGGGGCAGTTGCCAGGTACTGACCATAGGCCTCCAAAACCTCCAAAACCTGGCATGTCTGTAAATGACCCCGGCTGCTAATAGGACGTTAAACAAAAACAAACAAACAAATTCCTGCCCTATTTTAAATCATTAGATTTGGTTCATATTTACACCAATAAAAGATATCATTTCATTTATTTCTACACCTGACCACATTCTGGTGACCATTGGTCAAGGTTAAATGTAAAGAGTTGACCTTCTGTTCACCTTTAACTAGATATCTAAGCATTAAACTGCTGTCTTATGGCCCTGTTATTCTCACAAGATTGCAGACAAACTGAATAATGTGTGTTAGTGTTTTATGATTACATGTCATTAAAATGATAGTAGAGTAAGTCGAAATGTAGGGGCAGTTGTACAGACATTTTCTAGTTTCCATATATTTTGATTGATATTAATTTTGTGTTTTTCAGATGAGCAGGATACAAGTGAACTAATACTACGAGGTACAAAAATCAACAACAAGTCCATTCCAAAAAACAAGTGCACAAGCACCTCAAATGCGAGTGAGTCTACGGGTAATGATGTCAAGGCACGGAAGCAGCAGGTATGTCACATGACGAGTCCTATATCCTGTCTGTCTTGTGTAATGTGAGCAGTGATTGTATATCATACATATGTAGCCCCCTAGGCCTTCAAACGAGTAAGGAGTGTTCATTAAGTGTGCTTTAGTAGTATTATCTATCTTTATTTGTTTTTATTTGTATGTTTTTATGATTTTTTTTTAGCTCTAGCAATTTTTCTGAGAATCAAATATTGAATTAGTTTATGTATAAGAGAGAAGAGTTTTCATTTAAAGTATAACTAGAATTATCTTTATGTAAGAAACCATAACACAAAAATGTAAAATGTAGTGACCCTGATTTAATGTCTATCTGTAGATTTCAAGATAGCAGTCTATATACATAACATACGGAACTTTGTACTTCCTAATGACATTCAAGTCAAGTTCTGGTATGGTTCAGGCTACAATTCTATCTGTTTTTATCAGTCAATTAAAAATAGCAATTGAATTTGTGGGTTTGAAGAATTTTACATCTTCAGAATTGAGTTGAAACATATGCAACAGATCTTAAATCTGCTATTTCTGAAGGGGAGAAACCTCACAGTTGATATTTAATGCACAATTTGCATGGTGTTCAGCTTTACATCACTTCCATCTTCAAACTTTGGTCACATGACAAGGAAGGAATTATACTCATCCTTAAATCTGATAGGTCAGAGATAGGTCACATGACATAGAGAACTTGTCCTGTATTTGATAGGTCAGAGATAGGTCACATGACATGGAGAACTTGTTCTGTATTTGATAGGTCAGAGATAGGTCACATGATATTGAGAACCTGTTCTTAAGTGTGATAGGTCAGAGATAGGTCACATGACATGGAGCAATTGTCCTTAAATCTGATAGGTCAGAGTCACCAGTAGGGTTAATGAAATTGAGGCCTTTACTTATAGATTAACATATCATTTTAGACGGATAATCAAAATTGCAACTGGTTACATCATTTATTCCATATGTGGTTTTAAATAACACTAGCTAAATAGACTTAGTAGTATTCTGGTTTATCCTTTATATTTATAAAATCAAATATATTCAAATGAAGAAATAAAATAAGAAACATGGGGGCTTAAGTTTGTTTCTGTGTTTCAGACTGACGTCACCCTAGCTATATATATAAAACAAATTTTATCTTTGATAAAAGTAGTTGAAAATGGCATATGTGACTGGCTCAAGTTTGTTTTACCTGACTCACTGAACCCTGACATTGTTTGACCTGATTCACTGAATGTAAAATTGTTTGATATGATAAATTGAAGTGAGATATAATGTGACCTAATTCACAGAACCATGACATTGCATGACCTTATCCCCTGTAGTGTGACATTGTTTGACATGACTCACTGAAGTGTGACATTGTTTGACATGACTCTCTGAGTGTGACATTGATTGACCTCATTACTTGAAGTGATCGTGGCACTGTTTGACTTGACTCACTAAAGTTTGGTTATTTTTCTCAACTCACTGAAGTGTGACATTTGAATCAACTCACTGAAGTGTGACATTGTTTGACTCTACTCACAGAAGTATAACATTGTTTGACTCAACTCACTGAAGTGTGACATTGTTTTACTCTACTCACTGAAGTGTGAAATTGTTTTGCTTGACTCACTGAAGCATGACATTGTTTGACCCGACTCACTGAAGTATGGCATTGTTTGACTTTACTCACTGAAGTGTGACATTATTTGAATCAACTCACTAAAGTGTGGCATTGTTTGACTCTACTCACTGAAGTGTGACATTATTTGACTAGACTCACTGAAATTTGACATTATTTGACTCGACTCACTGAAATGTGACATTGTTTGACTCACCTCACTAAAGTGTGACATTATATGACTTGACTCACTGAAGTGTGACATTTCTCACCCCCTCTGCAGCCCAGGTGGCCCTTCTGTTTTATAAATTTAGTTGGAAGCTATTAAACAGGTGAGTCGTCTGGTCATATTCAAATTTTAACAGTTTCACATCAACTTTGGAATGAATATTTAAAGTTTTTTTTATTTTTACGTGGTTTGTTGGTGCCCAGGAGTGGTGGTGTGGTGTTTATGGAATAGATTTGTTTGATTGCAAATGTTTTCTGTCAGTTTTTTGTCATGTTATAGAAACTCCTGCAAGCTTTTTTTTAGCTGAATAACCTTTTATTTTAGCAAAGCAAAATCCTTTCATTACTGTGCTAAATTAACCATTACCTGTAGGAAGTAACACTTTGGTTTGATATTACTGAATTGGCCTTGATTTTAATGTTTTCCTAGGTGAGGTGATAAATCTGGCCTTAATATTATTCTGTTAGTGTAGTGTAGTGTAAGGCCATTCAAGTTGTGGTTTTGAAGCAAGGAATAGCTCAATATTCTCTACCTGTCTTTAGGATTGTATTTCACCTTTATTCTGCCTGAAAATTCATTTTTAATGTGAGATTATCAAATTAATCATTGTGTGACATCTCACTGTTAGTGAGACTTCTGTCAGAAGATCGATTTTAGTGCGCCTTTTTGTAAAAAAGGTTTTTATCAAGACTTCTGTCAGAAAATACAATGTAAATGTGACTTCTGTCAGAATATTGATGTTAGTCAGACTTCTGTCAGAAAATTCACTGTTCCTGTCACCTTTCCCATGAAAGTTTGCCTTGTACAGATATGTCATATTTCATGTGACCTGCCAATTGTAAAGTTCCCTGACCTTGAACCACATATTACCTTTATATACAACCTGACCTTGAACCAGCTATGAATCTTGTCTTGGATCATCACACACCAGTTTCTAGCGTGGGCCTTTAGTAGAGTAGCTAACTGCAGGCACAGTTTTCTCTCTACTTTATATATATAGACCATCTGAATTATACTTACTATGATGTAGTGTCATTTTATTTGTATAATATTTACCTCTTTCATCAAGCATTAAGTATATTTTAGAGAACACCAGAGTTGTTAGTGTGTTGTATAAGAAAGAACTCTTCAATATCAATTATCAGGGTATGTCACACTGACAATACAGTGTGAGTAAAATTTAGTTTAATGATTTATTTATTTATATTTAGTTTTTCATCATTTGGTATTCATTTCTCATTACATTGACTATTTATAGAAATTGGATAGGTAACTATTGTGTAGAACTAGTGTAGAACTACATCATTGATGGGTGATGTGTAGTATTGTAGAACAACCACATTAGGGTTTTACACTACATGATTAAAGGGATATAACTAGTAGTGTAAAACTACATCATTAAGGGGAGATAACTAGTAGTGTAAAACTACATCATTAAGGGGAGATAACTAGTAGTGTAGAACTACATCATTAAGGGGAGATAACTAGAAGTGTAAAACTACATCATTAAGGGGAGATAACTAGTAGTCTAGAACTACATCATTAAGGGGAGATAACTAGTAGTCTAGAACTACATCATTAAGGGGAGATAACTAGTAGTTTAGAACTACATCATTAAGGGGAGATAACTAGAAGTGTAAAACTACACCATTATGGGGGAGATAACTAGTAGTGTAGAATTACACCATTAAGGGGAGATAACTAGAAGTGTAGAACTACATCATTAAGGGGAGATAACTAGAAGTGTAAAACTACACCATTATGGGGGAGATTAACTAGTAGTGTAGAACTACATCATTAAGGGGAGATAACTAGAAGTGTAAAACTACACCATTATGGGGGAGATAACTAGTAGTGTAAAACTACATCATTAAGGGGAGATAACTAGTAGTGTAGAACTACATCATTAAGGGGAGATAACAATGAGTGTGTTACTACATTATTAAGGGGAGATATAGCTAGTAGTCTAGAACTACATCATTAAGGGGAGATAACAATGAGTGTGTAACTGCATTACTAAGGGGAGATATAGCTAGTAGTGTAGAACTACATAATGGGCAGGTTAATAGAATCTAACATGTTCCATGGACAGGTATATCTCAACCTGGGTGTCATCTACAGTGCTCCTTCGTATGTGCATCAAAATTGATGATGGTATGTAATTGTGAGCAGCGTCATATAGTACATACCAGCTGTCATCTTTCAATTTTTTTTCTCTTAGCATTCGTGAAGTTTGTGAGAAATAAGTAGTAGTGTAGAACTAAAAGGCGATAAAGATTTAAATATAAAACTAATTTAAGGAAAGATAACTAGTTGTGTAGACCAACGTCATCCATGGGAGATCACTGGTAATATAGAATTACATTCAGGGGAGATAACTGGTAGTATATAATTACATTCAGGGGAGATAACTGGTAATATAGAATTACATTCAGGGGACATAACTGGTAATATAGAATTACATTCAGGGGAGATAACTAGTAGTGTAGAACTTCATTAAGGTGAGATATAACTACTAGAGTGAAAGGTTTTAATGTAAAACTACTGTAAGGAATGGTAACATTTTGTGAAGAACTACATCATGTAGGGGAGATAACTAGTAGTGTAGAACTACATTAAGGGGAAATAACTAGTCATGTAGAACTACATTAAGGGGAGGTATGACTTGTAGTGTTGAACTACAAAGAGAGAGAAATCTTAATATAGAACTGCATTAAAGTGTAGAACTTCATTATTAAGGGGAGATAACTAGTAGTGTATAATTACACCATTAAGGGGAGATAACTAGTAGTGTAGAATTACACCATTAAGGGGAAATAACTAGTAGTGTAGAATTACACCATTAAGGGGAGATAACTAGTAGTGTAGAATTACACCATTAAGGGGAGATAACTAGTAGTGTAGAATTACATCATTAAGGGGAGATAACTAGTAGTGTAGAACTACATCATTAAGGGGAGATAACTAGTAGTGTAAAACTACATCATTAAGGGGAGATAACTAGTAGGGTAGAACTACACCATTATGGGGGAGATAACTAGAAGTGTAAAACTACATCATTAAGGGGAGATAGCTAGTAGTATAGAACTACACCATTAAGGGGAGATAACTAATAGTATAGAACTACACCATTAAGGGGAGATAACTAGTAGTGTAGAACTACATCAGTAAGGGGAGATTATTTGTAATATTATACTATAAATATATAATACTATACTATGAATATATATATTTACTATATCATTAAGGGGAGGTAACTGTAGTGTAGAATTATACCATTAAAGGAAGGGTCTAGAAGTGTAGAACTACATAATTTATAAAAGGGTGATAACTAGTTGTGACACATCTTCATTATTATTTTTATGTTTTCTTTATTTGAATCAGCAGCCCATGGCTTTTTGATCTCGTTCCCTTGGTAACACAATGAGGAGGTAAAACTTGCAACTCTATTACTGCATCTTTTGTATTTCCTATCTTGTTTGTGAAAGTGACCATGGAGTTCAGTCTCTAAAAGTCTCCTGCATGATGCTCATTCTAAATCAATGAAAGTGGAATGGTTTAAAATGTATCATGCAAGTCTCATTTCTACAAATATTTACTCTGGAGCCATTTCTGATGAACCTTAGTGTCTATAATGTGATATAAAGCTGTCCTCTGGGTTAATTGTTCTCTTGGGACTGTGCATGATAAACTCTGAGAGGGATAACTGATATTCCTGTTTAAATTGGGCATATTTATATACTCCATTTAAAAAAAGTTTGCATGTAATCCCAAAATAAAAATCACTTTAGCTGATATCATTTATAAATGGGATTTTCTCTTTTCCCTTATGTGAGCATATATAAAACATATATTCTTCTCTTTTCTAATCTGTCAGTATTTTCATCTTTTTTTTTCTTTTGAGAAAAAGTTGAATTTGTTCATCAAATGTATGATAATAACATGAGATAATTATGTTGTAATTAATCTTATTCAAAATTTAATTATTGCTACATCAATATCAAATAGCTCTCAATGTATATTTTTCCAGGTAATTGAACCAAAAAAAAAACTGGTGTAGGTACATCAGAGTCCTGTTGGAGGTGTAGGTACATCAGAGTCCTGTTATAGAGGTGTAGGTACATCAAACTCCTGTTATAGAGGTGTAGGTACATCAAACTCCTGTTATAGAGGTGTAGGTACATCAAACTCCTGTTATAGAGGTGTAGGTACATCAAACTCCTGTTATAGAGGTGTAGGTACATCAGACTCCTTTTATAGAGGTGTAGGTACATCAGAGTCCTGTTATAGAGGTGTAGGTACATCAAACTCCTGTTATAGAGGTGTAGGTACATCAATCTCCTGTTAGAGGTGTAGGTACATCAAACTCCTGTTAGTACATCAGAGTCCTGTTATAGAGGTGTAGGTACATCAAACTCCTGTTATAGAGGTGTAGGTACATCAGACTCCTTTTATAGAGGTGTAGGTACATCAAACTCCTGTTATAGAGGTGTAGGTACATCAAACTCCTTTTATAGAGGTGTAGGTACATCAAACTCCTGTTATACAGGTGTAGGTACATCAAACTCCTGTTAGAGGTGTAGGTACATCAAACTCCTGTTATAGAGGTGTAGGTACATCAAACTCCTGTTATAGAGGTGTAGGTACATCAAACTCCTGTTATAGAGGTGTAGGTACATCAAACTCCTGTTATAGAGGTGTAGGTACATCAAACTCCTGTTATAGAGGTGTAGGTACATCAGACTCCTTTTATAGAGGTGTAGGTACATCAAACTCCTGTTATAGAGGTGTAGGTACATCAAACTCCTGTTATAGAGGTGTAGGTACATCAAACTCCTGTTAGAGGTGTAGGTACATCAAACTCCTGTTATAGAGGTGTAGGTACATCAAACTCCTGTTATAGAGGTGTAGGTACATCAAACTCCTGTTATAGAGGTGTAGGTACATCAAACTCCTGTTATATAGGTGTAGGTACATCAGAGTCCTGTTATAGAGGTGTAGGTACATCAAACTCCTGTTATAGAGGTGTAGGTACATCAGACTCCTTTTATAGAGGTGTAGGTACATCAAACTCCTGTTATAGAGGTGTAGGTACATCAAACTCCTGTTATAGAGGTGTAGGTACATCAAACTCCTGTTATAGAGGTGTAGGTACATCAAACTCCTGTTATAGAGGTGTAGGTACATCAAACTCCTGTTATAGAGGTGTAGGTACATCAGACTCCTTTTATAGAGGTGTAGGTACATCAGAGTCCTGTTATAGAGGTGTAGGTACATCAAACTCCTGTTATAGAGGTGTAGGTACATCAAACTCCTGTTATAGAGGTGTAGGTACATCAAACTCCTGTTATAGAGGTGTAGGTACATCAAACTCCTGTTATAGAGGTGTAGGTACATCAGACTCCTGTTATAGAGGTGTAGGTACATCAAACTCCTGTTATAGAGGTGTAGGTACATCAAACTCCTGTTATAGAGGTGTAGGTACATCAAACTCCTGTTATAGAAGTGTAGGTACATCAAACTCCTGTTATAGAGGTGTAGGTACATCAAACTCCTGTTATAGAGATGTAGGTACATCAAACTCCTGTTATAGTGGTGTAGGTACATCAAACTCCTGTTATAGAGGTGTAGGTACATCAAACTCCTGTTATAGAGGTGTAGGTACATCAGAGTCCTGTTATAGAGGTGTAGGTACATCAAACTCCTGTTATAGAGTTGTAGGTACATCAAACTCCTGTTATAGAGGTGTAGGTACATCAAACTCCTGTTATAGAGGTGTAGGTACATCAGACTCCTGTTATAGAGGTGTAGGTACATCAAACTCCTGTTATAGAGGTGTAGGTACATCAAACTCCTGTTATAGTGGTGTAGGTACATCAAACTCCTGTTATAGAGGTGTAGGTACATCAGACTCCTGTTATAGAGGTGTAGGTACATCAAACTCCTGTTATAGAGGTGTAGGTACATCAAACTCCTGTTATAGAGGTGTAGGTACATCAAACTCCTGTTATAGAGGTGTAGGTACATCAAACTCCTGTTATAGAGGTGTAGGTACATCAGACTCCTGTTATAGAGGTGTAGGTACATCAAACTCCTGTTATAGAGGTGTAGGTACATCAAACTCCTGTTATAGAGGTGTAGGTACATCAAACTCCTGTTATAGAGGTGTAGGTACATCAAACTCCTGTTATAGAGGTGTAGGTACATCAAACTCCTGTTATAGAGGTGTAGGTACATCAAACTCCTGTTATAGAGGTGTAGGTACATCAAACTCCTGTTATAGAGGTGTAGGTACATCAGACTCCTGTTATAGAGGTGTAGGTACATCAAACTCCTGTTATAGAGGTGTAGGTACATCAAACTCCTGTTATAGAGGTGTAGGTACATCAAACTCCTGTTATAGAGGTGTAGGTACATCAAACTCCTGTTATAGAGGTGTAGGTACATCAAACTCCTGTTATAAGGTGTAGGTACATCAAACTCCTGTTATAGAGGTGTAGGTACATCAAACTCCTGTTATAGAGGTGTAGGTACATCAAACTCCTGTTATAGAGGTGTAGGTACATCAAACTCCTGTTATAGAGGTGTAGGTACATCAAACTCCTGTTATAGAGGTGTAGGTACATCAAACTCCTGTTATAGAGGTGTAGGTACATCAAACTCCTGTTATAGAGGTGTAGGTACATCAAACTCCTGTTATAGAGGTGTAGGTACATCAAACTCCTGTTATAGAGGTGTAGGTACATCAAACTCCTGTTATAGAGGTGTAGGTACATCAAACTCCTGTTATAGAGGTGTAGGTACATCAAACTCCTGTTATAGAGGTGTAGGTACATCAAACTCCTGTTATAGAGGTGTAGGTACATCAAACTCCTGTTATAGAGGTGTAGGTACATCAAACTCCTGTTATAGAGGTGTAGGTACATCAAACTCCTGTTATAGAGGTGTAGGTACATCAAACTCCTGTTATAGAGGTGTAGGTACATCAAACTCCTGTTATAGTGGTGTAGGTACATCAAACTCCTGTTATAGAGGTGTAGGTACATCAAACTCCTGTTATAGAGGTGTAGGTACATCAAACTCCTGTTATAGAGGTGTAGGTACATCAAACTCCTGTTATAGAGGTGTAGGTACATCAAACTCCTGTTATAGAGGTGTAGGTACATCAAACTCCTGTTATAGAGGTGTAGGTACATCAAACTCCTGTTATAGAGGTGTAGGTACATCAAACTCCTGTTATAGAGGTGTAGGTACATCAAACTCCTGTTATAGAGGTGTAGGTACATCAAACTCCTGTTATAGAGGTGTAGGTACATCAAACTCCTGTTATAGAGGTGTAGGTACATCAAACTCCTGTTATAGAGGTGTAGGTACATCAAACTCCTGTTATAGAGGTGTAGGTACATCAAACTCCTGTTATAGAGGTGTAGGTACATCAGACTCCTGTTATAGAGGTGTAGGTACATCAAACTCCTGTTATAGAGGTGTAGGTACATCAAACTCCTGTTATAGAGGTGTAGGTACATCAAACTCCTGTTATAGAGGTGTAGGTACATCAAACTCCTGTTATAGAGGTGTAGGTACATCAAACTCCTGTTATAGAGGTGTAGGTACATCAAACTCCTGTTATAGAGGTGTAGGTACATCAAACTCCTGTTATAGAGGTGTAGGTACATCAAACTCCTGTTATAGAGGTGTAGGTACATCAGACTCCTTTTATAGAGGTGTAGGTACATCAAACTCCTGTTATAGAGGTGTAGGTACATCAAACTCCTGTTATAGAGGTGTAGGTACATCAAACTCCTGTTATAGAGGTGTAGGTACATCAAACTCCTGTTATAGAGGTGTAGGTACATCAAACTCCTGTTATAGAGGTGTAGGTACATCAAACTCCTGTTATAGAGGTGTAGGTACATCAAACTCCTGTTATAGAGGTGTAGGTACATCAAACTCCTGTTATAGAGGTGTAGGTACATCAAACTCCTGTTATAGAGGTGTAGGTACATCAAACTCCTGTTATAGAGGTGTAGGTACATCAAACTCCTGTTATAGAGGTGTAGGTACATCAAACTCCTGTTATAGAGGTGTAGGTACATCAAACTCCTGTTATAGAGGTGTAGGTACATCAAACTCCTGTTATAGAGGTGTAGGTACATCAAACTCCTGTTATAGAGGTGTAGGTACATCAAACTCCTGTTATAGAGGTGTAGGTACATCAAACTCCTGTTATAGAGGTGTAGGTACATCAAACTCCTGTTATAGAGGTGTAGGTACATCAAACTCCTGTTATAGTGGTGTAGGTACATCAAACTCCTGTTATAGAGGTGTAGGTACATCAAACTCCTGTTATAGAGGTGTAGGTACATCAAACTCCTGTTATAGAGGTGTAGGTACATCAAACTCCTGTTATAGAGGTGTAGGTACATCAAACTCCTGTTATAGAGGTGTAGGTACATCAAACTCCTGTTATAGAGGTGTAGGTACATCAAACTCCTGTTATAGAGGTGTAGGTACATCAAACTCCTGTTATAGAGGTGTAGGTACATCAAACTCCTGTTATAGTGGTGTAGGTACATCAAACTCCTGTTATAGAGGTGTAGGTACATCAAACTCCTGTTATAGAGGTGTAGGTACATCAGACTCCTGTTATAGAGGTGTAGGTACATCAAACTCCTGTTATAGAGGTGTAGGTACATCAAACTCCTGTTATAGAGGTGTAGGTACATCAAACTCCTGTTATAGAGGTGTAGGTACATCAAACTCCTGTTATAGTGGTGTAGGTACATCAAACTCCTGTTAGAGGTGTAGGTACATCAAACTCCTGTTATAGAGGTGTAGGTACATCAAACTCCTGTTATAGAGGTGTAGGTACATCAAACTCCTGTTATAGAGGTGTAGGTACATCAAACTCCTGTTATAGAGGTGTAGGTACATCAAACTCCTGTTATAGAGGTGTAGGTACATCAAACTCCTGTTATAGAGGTGTAGGTACATCATACTCCTGTTATAGAGGTGTAGGTACATCAAACTCCTGTTATAGAGGTGTAGGTACATCAGAGTCCTGTTAGAGGTGTAGGTACATCAGAGTCCTGTTATAGAGGGGTAGTTACAAATACAAACTGTTTAATGTCCTATTCAAGTTTGGGGAGTGATGTTATATGTAAAAACAGCCAACAGAATGTACATGGAATGATATTAAGATTAAGAACAGCTGAATACATGTAAGGATGGGAAATGCTGACACCACTGCCACTTTCACAAGAACTCTGTTGTATGCTGGCCTGACTCTGACGGTATAGTAGATCGCACTCTTAGTGTCTGCTTCTCCTGTCCCTTCTGACATAGACAGGACATTACCAAGGTAACCAATACCATGGTTACATTAGATATATTGTAACCTTGGTAACGGTTACAAATAAGTACACTGGTATAGTAATTGTCAATATAACAGGTAACAGGAGCCTTAAGCATATAGTAACTAGGCACTACATAACCATGGTTACTGTACACAAAACTTAACCAAGTTAAGTTGGCACAATGTTATCATAGTAACTAGATGCACTGTAACCAAGGTTACTTTAGACATGATGTAATGTAACCATGGTAACTAAGCACAATGTAACCAAGGAGACTGGTTACTATAGTGACATTTAGACAGATGTAAACAAGGGGACATTGAGGAGAATCTAGACATTTCAGTTGGAATGAGATATCATTTACTATCTGTCCATTAACATATACTAATACTCGTTATTACCATATGATTTGACACCTCTATGATTTCCCTTCAGTTACAGGTTTGTCACTAGAGACCTCACCGATATAAGTATCTAAACATTACCTCATCCATGCACTAGTACACCTTGTGAAAATCCTCGTATTGTTTTGTCATCTGAAGTCTCCTTTCTATTTCTAGCTGAATGAATGACCATCATAGTTTGTGAATCATTATAAATACAGTTGTCTTACGATTTTAAGGTTACTCGAGTGACCTATCACAAACACCTTTTGTCCGTTGTCGTATGTCTATCCTAAATTGTAGGCATTTTAAACTTCCTGTTTAAAACAACTGAACCTGTTAAAAGCAAAGTTTTGCAAGATCCTTCTTTGCATGGACAAAGATGCACAAAATCTATATGAATTATCAGGTACTCCTTTGGGGTACTGGTAGTAGATGTCATCAAAATGTATCACTTGCTACTGGAAGGCCAATCTGTAAGCCTTTTCCTTTGTTTTTGTAAATATTACAGAGCTGTGAACATAACCATCATATTGCTTAAAGATGGATGTTATCAGGGAGACTGACAATGAAGATAAACATTTGTCTGTTTTGATAATTCAATATGAGCAAAAAATAGAGGCAAAACACGCCTCGATGTCAAATTTGAAAATAGTGAAAGTAACTTTGCGAAGAATTCACAGTTGTTGTGAACTAAACTGCATTTTTGAGTTATGCTTTGTACTTAGCTCAGTCAGAGTGTAATTACCTTCTATGATCATCTTGGTCTGCCATCTTGAAAAAAACCCATTCCCTAACAGATACACAACAGTGTTTATGATACGCTAGGACCTGTGGAGTATAGTACAAACTGTAGAGGAAAACAAAGTAAGCCACCCAGCCAGAGAAGTAATTGGTAAACCAGACAAAATCACACCACCTCTTCAAGACTTCAAATTGCTTGGATTCCATTACTTCACCATATCCACTTAATGCCAATCTGCTGATCCTGCCAATAGATATATACATATTTGTATGAAATATACCAAAATTTTAAAAAGATTTAAAGTGACAGGCATCTAGAATATGACTCATTTGCTGTGATACACTTACATGTATCATACATATAGAGTTAATCTGATTGGCTGAGAAAACTCTGTAATATCCATATTGAAACAATAAGTCAGATAATTGCCTGAATTCTCAAAACCATTGAAGATTAAAACTTTTGAAATCAAAAGCTTTTGTACAAATCGATGACAGACTTACCAAATATGCACAACATAGTATCCTACCATTAACTTCTACAGCATCTGATTCCACCATAGAGGTCATTTTGGTCAAAGTAAAGAGACAAAAGGCCATGTATGTAATTAACTTTTGGAAAGCTATACCAGATGATACAGATCACCTATACTTTTACTGATGAGGATGTGGGGTGTATCTATGTCAGGTCTCAGCAGCCCCAGATATACTCAGGTGACAGGTCTCAGCAGCCCCAGATATACTCAGGTGACCGTGCAGGCCCTTTGGCCTTTTGTTATTTCTTTTCAGTTTATGTTTCTTTGCTCATTGTTGATCTGTTTATTTTACACAAAAGGTGTGCTAAAGTATTCCTGGTGTCCATCCATGAGCACTTTAGTTTCTGGAAATTATTTCAGAATAAAGATTTCTGAAATTTCACATGGTGATATACTGTGATGTGTAGATATGTAATAGGGGTTTGAAAAATTCCTAAGGCTAAGATCATGAACACTGTTAATGAGAATAGAATTTGGAATCCACTGTCAAGGTAAAAGGGTCACAGGTCACACATATCATTCCAGTTAAGGTCAGAAACATTGCGGGGCCTTTTCGCCTTTTTGACAGGTCACTGCTTTACTAAGTAAACCTGTGTTGTAAGTATATATGAATCATACCAGTGCCGCCTCAGATTATTCCTTCGGAAAGTGAAAAGTATATAAGAAAATAACTGAATGAAAAGACTATAGGTTTATAAATGATGGAATAACAACAACAGAAAGTACTCATTGGAAATCACTACGAGCATCTTGTTTACTTTTGCCACCGCACACCAATGTTTGGGGGCCTGAATTATAATCTTCTTGTTCGGAAACAATGAAAAAAGGAACTTTTAACAAACAAAAACAAAACTAGATGGTTTAACAGGTCATTTTATTAGATAATGTTAGTTTAAACAGATATTGTTCAGATAAAATTCAGTCAAACGTAATCCATGTTTTATATAGATCTGTTGATTGCATGCTGTAAATAGACAAGCACATGCATGTGACACCCTAGGAGCTGGTGGTGTAGGCTTGTTTGTGTTGTCCTTCCTCTCATCAGTCCATGTGTTCTTCTTCAATGTTTGTGTTGTCTCCTACTCACTAGGGAGTTACTTTCCCTTGTAGTAGTCAGTTAAATCACATAGAAAATACTATGTGTTCTCTGTCAGTATAATGTGTGTTCTATGTACAGAGGTCTTTATGGTGACTGTATAATGTGTGTTCCCTGTACAAAGGTATTTATGGTGAGTCAGTATAATGTGTGTTCTCTGTACAGAGGTCTTTATGGTGAGTCAGTATAATGTGTGTTCTCTGTACAAAGGTCTTTATGGTGAGTCAGTATAATGTGTGTTCGCTGTACAGAGGTCTTTATGGTGAGTCAGTATAATGTGTGTTCTCTGTACAGAGGTCGTTATGGTGAATCAGTATAATGTGTGTTCTCTGTACAGAGGTTTTATAGTGAATCAGTATAATGTGTTCTCTGTACAGTTGTATTTATGGTGAGTGTATGATGTGTGTTCTCTGTATAGAGGTCTTTATGGTGAGTCAGTATAATGTGTGTTCCCTGTACAGAGGTTTTATAGTGAGTCAGTATAATGTGTGTTCCCTGTACAGGGGTATTTATAGTGAGTCAGTATAATGTGTGTTCCCTGTACAGAGGTATTTATGGTGAGTCAGTATAATGTGTGTTCTCTGTACAGAGGTATTTATGGTGAGACAGTATAATGTGTTCTCTGTACAGAGGTCTTTATGGTGAGTGTATAATGTATGTTCTCTGTATAAAGGTATTTATAGTGAGCCAGTATAATGTGTGTTCTCTGTACAGAGGTATTTATAGTGAGTCAGTATAATGTGTGTTCTCTGTACAGAGGTCTTTATGGTGAGTGTATAATGTGTTCTTTGTACAGAGATCTTTATAGTGAGTCTGTATAATGTGTGTTCTCTATATAAAGGTTTTTACAGTGAGTGTATAATGTGTGTTCTCTGTATAAAGGTTTTTACAGTAAGTGTATAATGTTCGTTCTCTGTATAAAGGTTTTTACAGTGAGTGTATGATGTGTGTTTTCTGTATAAAGGTTTTTACAGTGAGTGTATAATGTTTGTTCTCTGTATAAAGGTTATATGGTGAGTCAGTATAATGTGTGTTCTATGTACAGAGGTCTTTATGGTGAGTCAGTATAATGTGTGTTCGCTGTACAGAGGTCTTTATGGTTAGTCAGTTTAATGTGTGTTCTCTGTACAGAGGTTTTATGGTGAGTCTGTATAATGTGTGTTCTCTGTACAGAGGTCTTTATGGTGAGTCAGTATAATGTGTGTTCTCTGTATAGAGGTTTTATGGTGAGTGCATAATGTGTGTTCTCTGTACAGAGGTTTTATGGTGAGTCAGTATAATGTGTGTTCTCTGTATAGAGGTTTTATGGTGAGTCCGTATAATGTTTGTTCTCTGTACAGAGGTTTTATGGTGAGTCAGTATAATGTGTGTTCTCTGTATAGAGGTTTTATGGTGAGTCCGTATAATGTTTGTTCTCTGTACAGAGGTTTTATGGTGAGTGTATAATGTGTGTTCTCTGTATAGAGGTTTTATGGTGAGTCCGTATAATGTTTGTTCTCTGTACAGAGGTTTTATGGTGAGTCAGTATGACATAGGATTTTTTTTGTAGTTGGCACTCTAACATGCATCCAGGTGGTGTCCATGTTTCTCTAAATTAGAGGTAGTATTACAGAAGACTTCAGTGCCACACCTAGTCGTGGAGACCTATTCATGTTTGAATATTAATTATTTAACCTAAACAGTCCATCTTTGGTAGTCTGCTGTATAGATTAATGTACAGCAAAATGTGAGACAAACATGATTTGCTATAGATGTATGTTGTATGACTGACATGGATGACATATGCATAATCACGGCTGTTTGGGGAGAGTGTGTTAAGCTTGAAAAATATCAAAAATCCAGATTGCAAGATTTATATAATTTTGTATAATTTTACAAACCTTTCTTTTTCTTTGTTTCAGAATTCTCATGAAAAGACATCAAAAGCTAACAACTCAGAAAACAAAAAAGTCTCTATAAAATGCTCACCTTGGAAACATGGTTTTGTCCATTTTTTAAGAAAAAAAAGGCAAGGTCAAGGTTACAGAGCTGGTAGTCATAACAACAATGACTCAATTAACTCTAACTACCACTCATCTAACTCGTCAACCGCCAACACGCGCAACGGCCACACTCGCACCTCGTACAGCAAACCTCTCCTCACCGCCCAAGAGGAACAAAGTGCAGACATGGAAACCCAGTTCAGCTCCTCTCCTCTTCCCACATTTTCTGGTGAGTACCTTGTTGGTGGTCAAGTGACTTGACCCTTGTCATTTGTCATGTGATATGTTTCCTTGGTGATGATGTTTTGACATGTTCCTTAGCGATAAGGATATGACATGTTTCCATGGTGATGTGATATGTTTCCTTGGTGATGGTGATGTAACATGTTTCCTTGGTGATAGTGATATGACATGTTTCCTTGGTGATGGTGATGTGACATGTTTCCTTGGTGATAGTGATATGACATGTTTCCATGGAGATAGTGATGTGACATGTTTCCTCCTTGGTGATGTGACATGTTTCCATGGTGATGTGATATGTTTCCTTGGTGATGGTGATGTAACATGTTTCCTTGGTGATAGTGATATGACATGTTTCCTTGGTGATGGTGATATGACATGTTTCCTTGGTGATGGTGATGTGACATGTTTCCTTGGTGATGTGACATGTTTCCTTGGTGATGGTGATATGACATGTTTCCTTGGTGATGGTGATATGTTTCCTTGGTGATGGTGATGTGACATGTTTCCTTGGTGATGGTGATATGACATGTTTCCTTGGAGATGGTGATGTGACATGTTTCCTTGGTGATGGTGATGTGACGTTTCCTTGGTGATGTGACATGTTTCCTTGGTGATGGTGATGTGACATGTTTCCTTGGTGATGGTGATATGACATGTTTCCTTGGTGATGGTGATGTGACATGTTTCCTTGGTGATGGTGATGTGACATGTTTCCTTGGTGATGGTGATGGTGATGTGACACGTTTCCTTGGTGATAGTGATATGACATGTTTCCTTGGTGATGGTGATGTGACATGTTTCCTTGGTGATGGTGATGTGACATGTTTCCTTGGTGATGGTGATATGACATGTTTCCTTGGTGATGGTGATGTGACATGTTTCCTCCTTGGTGATGGTGATGTAACATGTTTCCTTGGTGGTGGTGATGTAACATGTTTCCTTGGTGGTGGTGATATGACATGATTCCTTGGTGATAGTGATGTGACACGTTTCCTTGGTGATGGTGATGTGATATGTTTCCTTGGTGATGGTGATGTGACATGTTTCCTTGGTGATGGTGATATGACATGTTTCCTTGGTGATGGTGATGTGACATGTTTCCTTGGTGATGGTGATGTGACATGTTTCCTTGGTGATGGTGATGTGACATGTTTCCTTGGAGATGGTGATGTGACATGTTTCCTTGGAGATGGTGATGTGACATGTTTCCTTGGTGATGGTGATGTGACATGTTTCCTTGGTGATGGTGATGTGACATGTTTCCTTGGTGAGAACTTCTGGCCTGAGTCTTCCTTCTACCTGATGTTCAAGGACATTCAGGCCTCAGCTTTGTGTTTTTCACTGATCTGAAATGATTTATTAACTATAAATGCATTTATATCAGATAGAATATATGTACATTATGTTGAATTCCCACTTTGGTTTTTTAGTAACAAACTTTCCAATTGTACTACTTTTTGGTATGCAATCTGAAAACCTGTCTTTTCTGAAATATATTTGTGTGTGTGATGAAAGTTGAGTTTAGACTGTATCACATGTATAACATCGCTGATGTAATTTTAATTGAAGGCTTTACTTTTCAAGGATGATGTAAGTACATGTCGTGGTGGTTATCCTGTTATAAAGTACACCAGCCAATAACCAGACCATGGTCACTCAAACGTTTTATCTTACTACACAAAAACATACATCCTATTGAGCCAGATTGATGATATAACAAAGCTGTGATTCTAATGAGTATTAGGCTTCTTACATGGCAGTGATCATGGTCTGTTTATTTTTATGTCAAGGTGATACACAAACTATTTTTTAATCATATTTGTTGCTTTCACACTAAGTTGCATATTTATTTTATTTCTTGTGGCTTTGCCATTGAAGGGTTGGAGGTCTCGCTGGTGCTATGTAACCTTGTGAATTTTATATTACCTTGTTTTTATGCTGAGCTTTTATAAATAAAAGTACTCAACATGTCAAATTAACTGAATATAATTTCACACACTCCCACATCACAAACACATCCCCACATACCCACCCCACTAACACATCAACTCTCTACATCACAAACACATCCCCACCCCACTAACACATCAACTCTCTACATCACAAACACATCCCTACATACCCACCCCACTAACACATCAACTCTCTACATCACAAACACATTCCCACCCCACTAACACATCAACTCTCTACATCACAAACACATACCCACAAACCCACCCCACTAACACATCAACTCTCTACATCACAAACCCCCACACCCCACAACACACAACGCTCTACACACAAACAATCCCACAACCCACCCCACTAACACAGCAACGCGCGACAGCACAAACACACCCCCACATACCCAAGACCACCAACCACAGCAACGCGCGACAGCACAAAACAGCCCCACCCCACAAACACATGCAACTCGCGACTCACAAACACAGCCCGACAGACCCACCCACAACACATCAACGCGTCGACAGCAGAAAACACACCACAGCCCAACCCACAACACAGCAACGCGCTACATCACAAACACATCCCCACAGACCACCCCAAAACACACAACGCTGCACACAAAACACATCCCCACTAGACCCCCCACAACAACTCAACTACACCAAACACCCCATCCCACGAAACACAGCAACGCGCGACATCACAAACACACCCCAATCACGACCACCCCACGAAAACAGCAACTTCGACACCCAAAACCCACCACCCCACATCCCACCCCACAAACACAGCAACGCGCTACATGCACAAACAACATCACCACAAACCCCACCAACGAACACATCAACGTCTGCTACAGCACAAACGTCCCAGCCCCACATGAACACCAACCTACACCCAAAACACAGCACGCCAAACACACAAACACAGCCCCACAACCCACCCCAAACACAAAACGCTCGACAGCACAAAACACAGCCCCACATACCCACCCCACTAACACATCAACCGAACACAAACACATCCCCAACAGACCCATCCACTAACACACTACCACAGCACAAACACAGCCCCACAGACCACCCCACAACACAGTCAACCTCTACAGCACAAACACACCCCACACCCTACCCACTAACACATCAACTCTCTACATCACAAACACATCCCCACATACCCACCCACTAACACATCAACCGCACACACAAACACATCCCCACATCCCCACCCCACTAACACATCAACTCTCTACATCACAAACACATCCCCACCCACTAACACATCAACTCTCTACATCACAAACACATCCCCACATACCCACCCCACTAACACATCAACTCTCTACATCACAAACACATCCCCACATACCCACCCACTAACACATCAACTCTCTACATCACAAACACATCCCCACTAACACATCAACTCTCTACATCACAAACACATACCCGCATACCCACCCCACTAACACATCAACTCTCTACATCACAAACACATCCCCACAACACATCAACTCTCTACATCACAGACACATCCCACCCCACTAACACATCAACTCTCTACATCACAAACACATCCCACCCCACTAACACATCAACTCTCTACATCACAAACACATCCCCACCCCACTAACACATCAACTCTCTACATCACAAACAACCCCCAAAAACAAAACCAAAAAAAAAAAAAAGGGGAAAAGAAAAAAAAAAAGGGGAAAAAAAAAAAAGAAAAAAGAAAAGGGAAAAAGAAAAAAAAAAAGAAAAAAAGAAAAAAAAAAAAGAAAAAAGAAAAGGGAAGAAAAAAAAAAGAAAAAAAAAAAAAAAGAAAAAAACACAAGAAAAAAACACCCACCCAGAAAACAAGAATAAAAAACAAACCCCCAAAGAAAAAAAGCGAAATAAAAAACCCCCAACCAGAGAACAACAAATAAAATAAAAAATAAAAATAAACGAAACAAAAAAAAACCCCACTACCGCAAGTCCTACATCAAAAAACAAAAAATTACAAACAGCCCCAACAAAAGAAAAAAAAAAACCCCAAGAACAAAAAAAAGAAAAAACCCCCACAAAAGAAAAGAAAAAAAAAACCCAAAAAAACAAAACAAAGAAAAAAAAAAAGAACCCCCAAAAAATCAATTTACATAAACAAACCCACATCCCCACCCAAAAAAAAACATAAAAAAAAAAACTAATCCCACAAACACAAACCAACACCAAAACAATCCCCCCCAAAAAAACTTACACACAAACAAACCCCAATACCACCCACAAACACACATCAACTCTCTACATCACAAATACATCCCCACCCCACTAACACATCAACTCTCTACATCACAAACACATCCCCACATACCCTACCCACTAACACATCAACTCTCTACATCACAAATACATCCCCACATCCCCACCCCACTAACACATCAACTCTCTACATCACAAACACATCCCCACCCCACTAACACATCAACTCTCTACATCACAAACACATCCCACCCCACTAACACATCAACTCTCTACATCACAAACACATCCCCACCCCACTAACACATCAACTCTCTACATCACAGACACATCCCCACCCCACTAACACATCAACTCTCTACATCACAAACACATCCCCACATACCCACCCCACTAACACATCAACTCTCTACATCACAAACACATCCCCACCCCACTAACACATCAACTCTCTACATCACAGACACATCCCCACCCCACTAACACATCAACTCTCTACATCACAAACACATCCCCACCCCACTAACACATCAACTCTCTACATCACAAACACATCCCCACCCCACTAACACATCAACTCTCTACATCACAAATACATCCCCACATCCCCACCCCACTAACACATCAACTCTCTACATCACAAATACATCCCCACATACCCACCCCACTAACACATCAACTCTCTACATCACAAACACATCCCCACATCCCCACCCCACTAACACATCAACTCTCTACATTACAAATACATCCCCACATACCCACCCCACTAACACATCAACTCTCTACATCACAAATACATCCCCACCCCACTAACACATCAACTCTCTATATCACAAACACATCCCCACATACCCACTCCCACTTTCCATTTCCCTTCCCACATCACAAACACATCCCCACATACCCACTCCCACTTTCCATTTCTCTCCCCACATCACAAACTAATTCCTTGAATAAAGCCTTATCTCCTATCTTAACATCCCTACTGATTGATTATCCTCAAGAGCCCCAACACTTCCAAATAGGAATGATATCATCCTAAACATCACCTGCACTGACCCACACGTTCACACACCCACCTTATACTCCCACATCTATGTAGTATATCTATCAATGTCTCTATACCTTTTCCCAAAATATATCTATGCTGGATACATTGACATTTCTTTCTCCTAAGGTCACACAGACAGTCAGTTTTCAGAAGATACAGCTCTTCTGATGCTGTAACTATAGATTACATCTGTCCTGAGATTGGCTGTAAGTCTATCATTGACCTCAGGTATCTCCTATATAACTTTGACCCCAGAGCACCAGCTGACCAATGACCTGTGAGTGAGTAGAGCTTAGCACCGCCCCCTCTGTTACAGATGCATTAGAAGTGCGTTCGTCCCCCGTTCCAGGGCACACCCCCACCCCCAGCACCACTAAAGTGTTCGACTTCACGGTGATCACATCGGAGTCGCCCCAGGCCAAGTCCTGTTTGCTGAGCTGGCGAGGCTGTCGTGAGTGTTTCTCCGACGACCAGCTGTCCGAGGACGGGGTAGGTTTTGACGGTTGCTATGGTTACTAGGATGACACAATATCCCAGCACACTACAAAGCATGAAAGCTGGTGGACATAGTACCCTCTGTGTGCATGGGGTATCGCGCAATAGTTGCAGGGATGGGAAGAATGTTGGAAGACTGGGTACACACAGTATCAGAACCACATAAAGATCTTAGATCACTGAACCCAGCTCTTTGTTACTTGAAAAAAAAAACATTCTGTCAAATGTAATTACAAAATTCATTATTCTCCTTTGAAATAAAGATATCCATGAGAAAACTCCCAATATCCCCAAAAGACTGCCCAAAACATCACCCCTCCTGGGTCCCTTTCTCCACATCCCTCTCTTCCATGTCTCTCTTTGTGGCCTTGCCCATGTCCCTTCCTCCCTTGTCTCCCATGTCCCTCTCTCCCTCCCTGTGCTTCTATCACCCATCCCTCCCTCCCTCCCCATGTCCCTCTCTCCTTGGCCATGTCCCTCTCTCCCTCCCTGTGTTCCTATCACCCATCCCCCCTCCCTGTCCATGTCCCTCTCTCCTTGGCCAAGTCCCTCTCTCCCTTCCTGTGTTCCTATCACCCATCCCCCCTCCCTCCCCATGTCCCTTTCTCCCTCCCTGTGTTCCTATCACCCATCCCCCCTCCCTCCCCATGTCCCTCTCTCCTTGGCCAAGTCCCTCTCTCCTTCCCTGTGTTCCTTTCACCCATCCCCCTCCCTCCCCATGTCCCTTTCTCCCTTCCTGTGTTCCTATCAACCATCCCTCCCTCCCTGTCCATGTCCCTCTCTCCTTGGCCATGTCCATCTCTCCTTCCCTGTGTTCCTTTCACCCATCTCTCCCTCCCTGCCCCCTCATGCAGTTATTCTTGTGAAATTTTAGAAATGAAATTTAAGCATCATTGATGGTAGATTTTAATTCTAGTTATATTGCCATCTAAATGACATTTGTTACAAGCATTTTAATATTTTTATCTCTCAGGTTTGTATTGCTATGAAAAACAGTTTAAGTATGGGGTTGAGGGATATATAGCAAGTTTCTGGTTTCAATCAATCTATGCCTATTTCCCTCTACTTCAACTCAGGAAACTAGAAATCGGCTTTATCCCTCAACCCATATTTCAACTGTACACTTAACCAAAAACTGTTTCCCTCCCACATCACTCAATGCCTATCTCCCTCCCAGCCCATCTCCCTCCCAGCCCATGTCCCTATCCCTATGTCCTTCCCCGTTCCTCTATGTTAATGTTCCTGTGTCCCTGTCCCCTGTCCCTCATCATGTCCCTCCTTTCTGTTTGGTACTGGTAACTGTGTATCCAGCTGCCTGGTGTCTAGTGCTGATGGTTATATTGCTGTAAATGTGAAGTTATGCTGCTGATGTGAGTTTTTGCTTTAATTTCCAAAATATGGTTTTTCTTTTAGAAGCCAGACATAGTATATACTTTATTTATGTATTATCTGCAAACATATATCTACAAATACTATGATCTTTTATAACAGACATCTGTCTATATTCCTGGGGTAGCAACACCTTTCAATACCTCAAACCTGACTTAGCTGACACATGTCAATACCTCAAACCTGACTTAGCTGACACATGTCAATACCTCAAACCTGACTAAGCTGACACCTGTCAATACCTCAAACCTGACTAAGCTGACACCTGTCAATACCTCAAACCTGACTGAGCTGACATATGTCAATACCTCAAACCTGACTAAGCTGCCACCTGTCAATACCTCAAACCTGACTGAGCTGACACCTGTCAATACCTCAAACCTGACTGAGCTGACACCTGTCAATACCACAAACCTGACTTAGCTGACACCTGTCAATACCTCAAACCTGACTAAGCTGACACCTGTCAATACCTCAAACCTGACTTATCTTACACCTGTCAATACCTCAAACCTGACTTAGCTGACGCCTGTCTATTACACAAACCTGACTTATCTTACACCTGTCTATTACACAGACCTGACTTAGCTTACACCTGTCTATTATAGATACCTGACTTAGCTTACACCTGTCTATTATAGATACCTGACTTATCTTACACCTGTCTATTATAGATACCTGACTTATCTTACACCTGTCTATTACACAAACCTGACTTATCTTACACCTGTCTATTACACAAACGTGACTTAGCTGACACCTGTCTATTACACAAACCTGACTTATCTTACACCTGTCTATTACACAAACCTGACTTATCTTACACCTGTCTATTACAAAAACCTGACTTAGCTTACACCTGTCTATTATAGATACCTGACTTAGCTGACACCTGTCTATTACACAAACCTGACTTAGCTTACACCTGTCTATTATAGATACCTGACTTAGCTGACACCTGTCTATTACACAAACCTGACTTATCTTACACCTGTCTATTACACAAACCTGACTTAGCTTACACCTGTCTATTATAGATACCTGACTTAGCTTACACCTGTGTCTATTACACAAACCTGACTTATCTTACACCTGTTTATTACACAAACCTGACTTAGCTTACACCTGTCTATTACACATACCTGACTTAGCTGACACCTGTCTATTACTCAAACCTGACTTAGCTGACACCTGTCTATTACACAAACCTGACTTAGCTTACACCTGTCTATTACACAAACCTGACTGTGATTCTGTGCATGTGTGATTCTGTGCATGTGTGATTCTCTCTGTGTGTGATTCTGTGCATGTGCGATTCTGTGCATGTGTGATTCTGTGTGTGTATGTGATTCTGTGCATGTGTGATTCTCTGTGTGTGTGATTCTGTGCATGTGTGATTCTGTGTGTGTATGTGATTCTGTCATGTGTGATACTGTGCATGTGTGATTCTGTGTGTGTGTGTGTGTGATTCCGTGCATGTGTGATTCTGTGCATGTGTGATTCTGTGTGTGTGTGATTCTGTGCATATGTGATTCTGAGTGTGTATGTGATTCTGTGCATGTGTGATTCTGTGTGTGTATGTGATTCTGTGCATGTGTGATTCTGTGCATGTGTGATTCTGTGCATGTGTGATTCTGTGTGTGTGTGATTCTGTGCATATGTGATTCTCAGTGTGTATGTGATTCTGTGCATATGTGATTCTGAGTGTGTATGTGATTCTGTGCATGTGTGATTCTGTACATGTGTGATTCTATGCATGTGTGATTCTGTGTGTGTATGTGATTCTGTGCATGTGTGATTCCGTGTGTGATTCTGTGCATGTGTGATTCCCTGTATGTATGCGATTCTGTGCATGTGTGATTCTCTCCGTGTGTGATTCTGTGCATGTGTGATTCTGTGTGTGTATGTGATTCTGTGCATGTGTGATTCTGTGTGTGTGTGTGATTCTGTTCATGTGTGATTCCGTGTGTGTATGTGATTCTGTGCATGTGTGATTCCGTGTGTGATTCTGTGCATGTGTGATTCCCTGTATGTATGCGATTCTGTGCATGTGTGATTCTCTCTGTGTGTGAATCCGTGCATGTGTGATTCTGTGCATGTGTGATTCTGTGTGTGTATGTGATTCTGTGCATGTGTGATTCTGTGTGTGTATGTGATTCTGTGCATGTGTGATTCTGTGTGTGATTCTGTGCATGTGTGATTCTCTGTATGTATGCGATTCTGTGCATGTGTGATTCTGTATGTGTATGTGATTCTGTGCATGTGTGATTCTGTGTGTATGTGATTCCGTGCATGTGTGATTCTGTGTGTGTATGCGATTCTGTGCATGGGTGATTCTCTCCGTGCGTGATTCTGTGCATGTGTGATTCTGTGTGTGTATGTGATTCTGTGCATTTGTGATTCTGTGTGTATGTCATTCCGTGCATGTGTGATTCTGTGCATGTGTGATTCTATGTGTATGTGATTCTGTTCATGTGTGGTTCTGTGCATGTGTGATTCTGTGTGTGTATGTGATTCTGTGCATGTGTGATTCTGTGTGTATTTGATTCTGTGCAAGTGTGATACTGTGTGTGTGTATACGATTCTGTGCATGTGTGATTCTGTGTGTGTATGTGATTCTGTGCATATGTGGTTCTGTGTGTATGTGACTCCGTGCATGTGTGGTTCTGTGTGTGTATGCGACTACGTGCATGTGTGATTCTGTCTGTGATAAACTTGTGTATAAGATAAGTTAAGAACCCCTGGGTAGATTTAGTTCATCTTTGCTGTCTATCTTACTGTTGTTTGCCATCAAAGTTTGTTACATGACTTCTGACATAAAGTATAACCAGATTGTGAGGGTCCAACATCCATTAAATTAATTGTAAAAAAAAAGTAGCCTAAATCAGCGAGAAAGGATCAGAGCCTATGATATGGAAAATGGGGATGTAGAATTGTAACTTAAAAGATTACTCCTTAAAGATGCTTTAGGCTAGTATCACCCACTAGAAGTTATATATACTTTACACTAGTATCACCCACTATAAATTACATATACTTGACATTATTACCACACACTATAAATTACATATACTTTACACTAGTATCACCCACTAAAAGTTACATATACTTTACGCTAGTATCAACCACTAAAAGTTATAATACTTTACGCTTGTACCACCCACTAAAAGTTACATATACTTTACGCTAGTATCAACCACTAAAAGTTATAATACTTTACGCTTGTAAACCACCCACTAAAAGTTACATATACTTTACGCTAGTATCACCCACTAGAAGTTACATATACTTTACGCTAGTATCACCCACTAGAAGTTACATATACTTTACACTAGTATCACCCACTAGAAGTTACATATACTTTACGCTAGTATCACCCACTAAAAGTTACATATACTTTACGCTTGTACCACCCACTAAAAGTTACATATACTTTACGCTAGTATCAACCACTAAAAGTTATAATACTTTACGCTTGTAAACCACCCACTAAAAGTTACATATACTTTACGCTAGTATCACCCACTAGAAGTTACATATACTTTACTCTAGTATCACCCACTAGAAGTTACATATACTTTACACTAGTATCACCCACTAGAAGTTACATATACTTTACGCTAGTATCAACCACTAAAAGTTATAATACTTTACGCTTGTACCACCCACTAAAAGTTACATATACTTTACGCTAGTATCACCCACTAGAAATTACATACATATACTTTACACTAGTACCACCCCCTAAAAGCACTAGTTGGTCACATGTTGTTAAGAACATACCGACACAGGACGATTTAGAAAGCTTAAAGAAACATATTTGCCCAAAATACAATGTAGAATAGAAGGAAAATAGACTATCTGCACTATCATTGGGATTTCAAACTAAGGTGATCCTCAACAGAGAAGTATATTAATTTATATATATATACAATTGGTTCACTAAATATAATTGGACAATTTTCTAATTCAAAGTAATGCATATTTTATCAGCATTAATATGTATAGATTTAATCCTAGGAATTTTTGTGACCCCTGGGTATGGGCTGTATATATAAGGATTCTTTCAATTAGAATAATCCTGTTTTCTCCTTTTCAGGGCAGTGAGTGCACTTTCCGGTTTGAGCAGAGTGTTGACGTTGCTATTAAAACCACTATGGCAATAAAAAGTGTCCAAGATGCCAAAAATTACTCAGCTTACAAGTATGCTCATACGTGACGGAGATACTCACAGTCACTGACTGGTCAGTAAAGAATAAACTGTTGACTGACCAGATAATGAATGAAAACAATATTTGTTGACTGGTCAGTCAGTTGTACAAAGAGGAAGAAGGGGACATATTACTGACCAGTCAGTGAAACCTCAGAAACTCTACGAGTCTGCCGGCACAGACTTTGTGGTGGTTGAACCAAAATATATTATGTAACACTGTTGTTGATTGGTGAGTTACCCTAACCGTTTTATATAACACTATTATTGAATGGTCAGTTATATTTCATATTTCCAATGCAATTTTTGGTAGAAAAATATAGTGTGTGGCACACCTTGAAATATACAAGGCCACAATGTTGTCAGCCACGTGGCAGATGGACGTTACCGTGGTTACAGGTGGTGTTAGAGTTAATACAGAAACTGACATATGCAGCGATATTGATTGACCTTAAGATCTATGTCCTTGACCTTGTTATTTTGATTCATTGTTCTTTCATTACTGTATAGATTCCCATTTTAATAGTTCAATTGAGGTTGTATAATTGAATGAAGGAGATTTTATGAAGATTTGAAAATGGTCCATGCTCGTTAAAAACCCATATGTAATCATTATTGCTCATTGTACATGAAATATTTTTCAATTTTTCCACATTTTTCTTGTCTGTGATTATTTGAAAGCAAATTGAGATTTAATTTATTACAGTGATTTGCTCTTTAGATGCCCCCGGCCTGATTATGCGTTGTTTTCTTTTAGACCTGTAGATGCCCGTTCTTGCCTCCACAGTAATGATCAGGTGCCATGCACGGAGGCTGAGGAAAGGGATACTCTTGGTCAATAATTAACTGTTTTGACTGAAGTGATAGACCAGTCCTCTTAGTAATAATCCAACCACCTTCACGATCTAACTACTGAAGGTCAATATACAATGTTACTATCTAAAGGTATCTTCTAGAGGTGTTGACCATATGAAGACAGCAACAGTATCTACATAGTATTTGCATATGTAATGAAGATTCTTGTCACTGATATTGACCACAGTAACAAATTGACTGCTGAACTTCAGCGTTGACCTCTGATCAGGCATGTTGACCACTGATCAGGTATGTTGACCACTGATCAGGTATGTTGACCATTGATCAGGTATGTTGACCACTGATCAGGTATGTTGACCACTGATCGGGTATGTTGACCACTGAACAGGTATGTTGACCACTGATCAGGTATGTTGACCATTGATCAGGTATGTTGACCACTGATCGGATATGTTGACCACTGAACAGGTATGTTGACCACTGATCAGGTATGTTGACCACTGATCAGGCATGTTGACCACTGACTGGTTATGTTAACCACTGAACAGGTATGTTGACCACTGATCGGATATGTTGACCACTGAACAGGTATGTTGACCACTGATCAGGTATGTTGACCACTGATCGGATATGTTGACCACTGAACAGGTATGTTGACCACTGATCAGGTATGTTGACCATTGATCAGGCATGTTGACCACTGATCAGGTATGTTGACCACTGAACAGGTATGTTGACCACTGATCAGGTATGTTGACCATTGATCGGGTATGTTGACCACTGATCAGGTATGTTGACCACTGATCAGGCATGTTGACCACTGACTGGTTATGTTAACCACTCATACCAGCAATGGCCACTTGTGCAAGTCTTGGCCCTGATTATTATCCCTAAGTTCTGTCCAGACGTCCCCTCCTACCACAGACACAACAGTTATATTGTCTGATGAAACCTAGTTAATTCAAATTGAAAAGTGAGACATTTTTCAAACCAACAGTTTTGCTATTTATATATGACTTTTTTTTCAATTGGGTATGATCCTCATAATGTTGCTAAGTAATGGTGTAAGACATGTATCTACCTGGTAAGTGACATGTATTTAGAGATATTGATGAACATATATAAATGTGTATAGTGTTGACTATTGAGTATATTACAAATCAAAAACAGATGGGGCCATCACAAATGTATGTTAGCTGTATGTTTTATGTACAGAATTGTAAACTTTATTTCTATACTGCATACCATTCCATAGTTACCATATAGTTACCATATAGTTACCATATAGTTACCATATAGTTACCATGTTACAACTGTTGTTACTTCAGTGACCTCTCACTCCTCTCCATGGCAACCAACCTTGACCTTTCAACTTAAGACTGGAATGGTATGATTTTGTATCATTGTTACAGAGTGTGTGTTGTTACCACGACGACACGGAATGCAATGTTGTTATTTGCTAATTAGTATTACAAATTCTTCCAGGAATGAAAGTTGAGTATATTATAAGATGTTACAGTAGGCCTGTATTATCTGACTGTGAAGGTTTGTGCCCTTATATATATGGTTGTTGAGTAGCTGAATGTTGTAAGTCCTATTATACCAGGTATAGCTACACTGGTGTTTGTATTTATTATACATTGTATTTTGATATGCATTATGACTGCGATGTAGATGTTTCCTTATTTGATTTTATCTTTTATTTATTTATTTTTTTTTTGCAAAACTACCAGGTATTCCAAATTGTAATTAGACAACTTTTGAGTTTATTCTTATTTTGTTTGATTAAACATGTGATCAACTTATTAAGACTACAGAACTGATGTTGATTCTAGAGTACCAGAGTTCTCTCAAATTGTTGTTTACAGACGATTGTAAGAAAGCTGAGTGTAAAGGTTATTACTACTGATTTTACTAGTGGTTTACTGGATCTACAAAACCTACCATCTAATGATATAATACAAACTTTATTACTAGAGATAAAACAAGTATAGATTATGTCCTGTCATATTCAACAAGAATTCTGAAGTACATCTTCTGTATTTTTATTATGAAGAGGTATTGAACAATGTATTTGTTTGTACACAGGAATCAGAAAGTCAGGATGAGTAGTTGACCTCTTGTAGAAGTCTTCATTACTTGTTGAGGTACATTAAATCCAGTTTTCATGTTAAAAATGTGTACCATATTCCTTACCTTTGTCTTACCATTTGAAATCCCATACCATACCTGACATTTTGGAAACCCTAATTTGGCCTTTTGGAATCCCATACTTGACCTTTTGGAATCATATACCTTATATTTTTGAATCCCATACCTGGCCTTATTAGCCATAAAGTTGAATAAACATTGAACATTGAAATCCCATACCTGGCTTTTATAGGCATCCCATACCTGACATTTTGAAATATCCTACCTGTCATTTTGAACCCCCTACCTGACCTTACAAAATCACCATCCTGTCCTTTAAAATTAATTCCCTACCTGACTTTTTGAAATCCCCATCCTGTCTTTTTTAAATTCCCTACCTGACCTTTTGAAATCTCCAATCTGTCCTTTTGAAATCCCCTACCTGTCCTTTTGAAATCCCCTACCTGTCCTTTTGAAATCCCCGTCCTGACCACAGCCTGTAGATTCTGTTTCCTGATGTATTATTAACAACGGAAGTCAATGGCGATTTGTTTTTGATCTGATTGGGTCAAGGTAATGATGTTTTTTACAGCTGGTTTGATGATCCTCTCCAGTACTATTCCCTCACCTGTCTGAAGGACAAGTAAGCTTATACCGGGTGTGGCGTCCGTTGTCCCTCCAGCCGTCCATTTTAACAGCTTCTCCTCAATAACCGTGAGGCACAGAGACCTGATATTGGTCCTGTGGCATACTGGGTTGAAAGGCTACTAACAGTGTTCAAATGAATGACCTTGACCTGCATTCAATGTCACAGGAGTGAAAAAGGCTAAACTCTTTAAACGACTTCTTCTCAATAACCAAGAGGCTCAGGGAGTTGATATTGGGTACATGCTGTTGTGAAGGGCTACCAAGTTTTATCACATGAATGACCTCAACTTATATTCAAGGTCACATGGGTCAAAATAGCTAAAATCTTAATACCGACTTCTCAATAACCAAGAGGTCCAGGGAGTTGATATTGGGCCAGTAGTATGCTTGAGTAAAGGGCTATAAAGTTTGTTTAAATGAATGACCTTGACCTGCATTCAAGATTACAGGGGTCAAATGGGCTAAAATATTTTAATAACTTCATAATAACCAAGAGGCCCAGGGAGTTGATATTAGGCATGTAGCATGCTGGGGTGACTTTGTGGAAATAAATTACCTTGACATACATTCAAGATCACAGGGGTCAAATAAGCTATAATCTTAAAACGATGTCTGTTCAAAAGCAAAGATTCTTACACCTTAAAAGAATGATTTTTCTGATATTTGAATGAAGTGGTAATCAGCATGGTATCTACATAAATGACCTAGATCAACTTCAGAGTTGCTGTAGAACCAGGTGAGCAATACAAGCCTATTGGGCCTCTTGTTGTTTGTTCTGCTAATAATGACAGCTACATGTAATAAATTCAAAAGGAAACTTTTTTGATTCTAATAATCCTCTATAAACTGTATGTCTAAAGATTTCCCTTGTGTCCACTGGACAGAATCCATACCTCGTACATTTATATAATACAGATTATCATCATATTAAGTAGTGTACCTTGATTTTTTGTTCTTGCGCATTAAAAAAATATTTTTTTAGAAACTTACAGTAGAAGAATATGTACCCATGATTCTGTGTAAAGAGGACATCAGAATTATGTAAAGAGAAAGTTAAGATTGTGTAAAGAGAGATCAGGATTGCATAAAGAGAAAGTGGAGTTTGTGTCTACTTGTGTAAGTAACAAAGGAGCGTAGAGAGAATTGAAGTGAGTCGAAGTTTTGAAGTAGAACCTTGTTAATTAAGAATGTGATCATCATTATAATGATTTGTGCTACCTGTATCTTACTCTGTACATATTTAAGGCTGTATGCTACCTTACACTCTCTGTCTCCATTCCAAAAGAGTTCTCTTTATGTATCATTATTTAACTCCAGTACAAATAATGACACAACAGGAAGGAAGTATCAATGACAAAGGTATACCCTGAATAACTGGACTAAAGTTTGTAAAGTGTGAAATGTCTCTATCATGGCATTAATTCTAACTCAAAGTGAAGGGATATTCCCAAAGTGTGAAATGTCTCGATCATGGCATTAATTCTAACACAAAGTGAAGGGATATTTTGAAACATACATTTACCTTAATGGAGATAACTACCACAGACCAAAAATGTAATGTGTAAGGTAGCATATATCCTTAATACTGAGAGATACATCAAGAATTCAGAAAAATACTGATGCAGTGTCTAGATTAACAAGGTTTCATTATATAAACAGAGAATACATTTGGTACCAGTTAGCTATGATGTCATGGGCACAGCCTTTTATTTTTTGTTTGATGAGGTTTTGTGTTGACTGTTGAGGAGATGTGAGACTACCTTCCAAATATGCAATTTAATATTCCCATTCACTCCTATACACGATCGATGCACATATGTTATTACCGTGGAGTGTCATGCACCTAGGATTGTTTAAAGTGTTGATTTAGACTATCGTACATTTGTAGGTATGGTAGATGTTGGCAGACTTTTTTTTAATTTATATAATTATTAAAAATTCACTTACTTATTGCATTCATTGTACAGTGAAACCTGCCTATAAAGGATATTTTTTCTAATGGACATCTGTCCACCTGTTTATAATGAACACCTGTTTAAAGTGAACATCTTTAATACCTGTCTATAAATGACATTGCCAAATGTCAGTTCAAGTAAACCAGCTAAGAGTATCAATGAAACTGTAAAATAAGCATTAGCTTGTGTGTATCAGATGATTTTTGTACAGTTATGTTACAGTACAGGATAATTTGATTGGAGTAAATAACTATAACTTGAATAACTCCAGATTGGATCTATCTGATGTAGGATCCATTGATTAAAGTGGTTTTATCAGGATTTGCACAGAAAATGTGACCCTAACCTGAAGGTTTCTAGCAATTTGCCCACAGATAATGTGACTGTGTCGTAAGTTTTCTAGCAGGTTGCCCACAGAAAATGTGACCCTTTCCGTAAGGTTTCCAGCAGGATTCACACACAAAATATGACTGTATATATCCTGATGGTGTTTAGCGGGTTTCACAAGTTTACAATGCTCTGTAGAACCCCTCCCCAGTGACACTTCTGTTGCTTGGCACTTGGCAGTTTTCTGTTGTTATAGTAATCATCAAGGAATCTGTTAAAGAAGAATATTTTTGAAAATAACCATATGAAAAGAAAATATTCTTGATTTTCATAAAGTGTTTACCAGGGTAACTTTTTTCTGGTTAAAGAAAATTAATTAAAAAGAGATTAATGTCCAGCCAGAAGATCTCTGACAGAATACCGTCACAGAAGTTTTATAGATAGTTTTCTACGTGTTGCAGCGTGCAGTCAGGTTGTCCTGATGTACTTACCCGTCCCAATGTAGATCTGTTATTAATACCCACACAGCTGCATGTCCACTCACACCAATGATTTATTTATACCTTACTTATTTTTCTTAAAATGCTTGTTTCCCTCATCTACCTGTACAATAGATAATGATGCACTCTTTTTTCTTAAGAGTTATCTTCCCTTTGTGGATGTCACAGAAATAGTCATGACTTTGTTTAGATTATCTGAGTTTATTATAGTGTTATTTCCTACACAAGTTAGGTCACATCTTGGACTGAACACAACACTTTTGTGACTGAAAGTGTCCATGCTAAAATCTTTCTTGATCCACAAAGTTGTTTCCCCTTATGAATAGTTGTACAAGATTTTGGAAATGTCAATTTGCAAATTATACTACTTTCTGAGAATACTGAAAAACAGATTGCTGTATTTCAATGAATCATTTGTGGAAAAGTCTTTAACCAACAAATATCTACATCATCTTGTACCAATATCAATAGTGATAAACACAAATTATCACGATATTTTTTTATATGCAAGTACACATTTTAGTGCATACATAATTATACTATAAATCAATAGTGTTTCCCTACATAAAAAGCTGTTTGTACCCGGATATATCCATGAAAAGTGTCGGTTTTCCTACACACAAACCTGTTTGTGTCTGGACATATAACTATAAATAGCATTAGTTTCCCTACATACATGTTAAATCTATCTATAAATAGTGTCAGTTTCCTGTTTATAATTCGAGACATCTATAAATAGTGTCAGTTTCCTGTTTATAATTTGACACATCTATAAATAGTGTCAGTTTCCTGTTTATAATTCGAGACATCTATAAATAGTGTCAGTTTCCTGTTTATAATTCGAGACATCTATAAATAGTGTCAGTTTCCTGTTTATAATTCGAGACATCTATAAATAGTGTCAGTTTCCTGTTTATAATTCGAGACATCTATAAATAGTGTCAGTTTCCTGTTTATAATTCGGGATATCTATAGTGTCAGATTCCCGACATGCTTTGTGTCCCGAGACATATACCTAAGAATACTGTTAGTTTTCCTACATGTTTCTGACTCCAGACTCCCTTTGTACAGAGATGTTTGTGTCCAATATCTATAAATATCTCCCTAATATCTAAAAATATCTCGCTACAATTGAAACTGTTTGTGTCCGACACCTATAGATATCTCCCTACTATTGAAACTGTGTCCTACACCTATAGAATTGATATCTCCCTATATTTTAAACTGTGTCTGACATCTAAAGATATTTCCCTTCATTTCAAAGCTGTTCATGTCCGACATCTATAAATATCTCCCTACATACGGAGCCGTTCATGTCCGACATCTATAAATATCTCCCTACATACGGAGCCGTTCATGTCCGACATCTATAAATATCTCCCTACATACGGAGCTGTTCATGTCCGACAGCTATAAATATCTCCCTACATACGGAGCTGTTCATGTCTGACAACTATAAATATCTCCCTACATACAGAGCCGATCATGTCCGACATCTATAAATATCTCCCTACATACGGAGCTGTTCATGTCTGACATCTATAAATATCTCCCTACATACGGAGCCGATCATGTCCGACATCTATAAATATCTCCCTACATATCTGTAAACAGAGATACTATGTCTCTGTGTTTGTTACGACCCTGATACTGGTGTACAGTCACATGATTTCCATTTTACTTCTGTGCACATTTTATGCATGCCGTTTTTTCGGTGTTTCATCATCGTGATCTATATAAACATGTGATTTGGTGAGCGTGGGCTTGTTTTTCTTTGTTATTTACTTGCCTTTTTACAATGTTTTTACAGTGAGTTTCTTGTGTATTAAGCTATATTGTGATAATAGTACTTATAGCACCCATCATGTAACACAGTTTTGTGTCCAGGTTGTCTCCCTTTGGTCACAAACGGTTAAAGCCGTTAAAAATTGTATAGAGAGATACAAAGTGTTACAGTTAATCTGATCAGGGTCAGTTTTTATACAGGTAATCATTTAAATTTAAGCGTGAGTTAATGGTATACCTTGGATATTACCAGAGGTATTAACCATGTCTAAAACATTGTCAACAATTATTTGTTAAAATGTTACTCCACATCTTTGGATTTTTAGAACATCAGATCTGTGATTGCTAAGTTTAGTTTTAACAAGTGACCATTTATAGAGTGGATCACTGAAGCTCAAGGGAAGAACCTTCTAACACAAAGTGTCACTTTTAAAACAAATTTTTATTTGCCCTTATTTAAAATTAAAAGTTATAGAAAAATAACCCTGTGTTTGTCTTTACATTTCCGATTTATAAATGCAACATTTTGAATTTTTATATGGCCCTTTTAATGGGATGTTTTTGATTCCAACATTAAAAGGGCTATGAATGCTTTGAAACTCTTTGCATAATAAGTTGCATGTAATGCATGCTGGTACAGGGCATGTCTATAGCCCCTATCATTCCTCCTTCCAAACACCCTCCCTGTACAGTGTCACACCGACTATTCACTGGTTGTGTGCTGACGACCATATTAATTATAATAAACATATATATATATATATATAAATATATTTATGTATATTACAGTGTAATCATTACTGTGAAAAAAATTCTATTTTTTTTTTTTCATTGTTGATAGCTGGTATATTGACTGAGCTGAGGACAAAACAAGGGTTTATTATTACTGACGGGACAAAACAAGGGTTTATTACTGACGGGGACAAAAGAAGGATTTATTACTGACGGGGACAAAACAAGGGTTTATTACTGACGGGGACAAAACAAGGGTGGGTTTCTTACTGACAGGGACAAAACAAGGGTTTATTACCGACAGGGAGAAAACAAGGGTTTCTTACTGATGGGGACAAAACAAGGGTTTCTTACTAATGGGGACAAAACAAGGGTTTCTTACTAATGGGGACAAAACATGGGTTTATTAGCTCACCTGGCCCGAAGGGCCGGTGAGCTTATGGCATGGCGCGGCGGCCGTCGTCCGTCCGTCAACTTTTCCTTTAAATCGCTACTAGTCCTAAACTACTCAGTGGATTTTGACCAAATTTGGTCTGAAGCATCCTTGGGTGAAGGGGAACCAATTTTGTATAAACGGTGGGTCTGGCCCCCCAGGGGCCTGGGGGGTGGGGCCCAATACGGGAATATAGCATATTCTTAAAAAATCTTTCTTCTTCTGCAGGAATAAAGTGATTTGATCCATGTTTGGTCTGAAGCATCATTGGGTGAAGGGAACCAATTTTGTATAAACGGTTGGTCTGGGCCCCCCCAGGGGCCTGAGGGGTGGGGCCAAATAGGGGAAATAGAGATTATCTTTAAATTGCTACTAGTCATAATGTTTTTAATGGATTTTAACCAGATTTGGTCAGGAACATCCTTGGGGGAAAGGGAACCTAGTTTGTATAAATTTTTACTCTGAACCCCCAGGGGCCTGAGGGGCGGGGCCAAATAGGGGAAATAGGGTTAATCCTTTAAATCGCTACTAGTCATAAAGTTATGAATGAATTTGAACCAAATTTGGTCAGGAACATCCTTGGGAGAAGGGGAACAGAGTTTGTATAAATGTTTAATCTGAACCCCCAGGGGCCTGAGGGGCGGGGCCAAATAGGGGAAATAGAGATTAGTCTTTAAATTGCTACTAGTCATAAAGTTTTTAATGGATTTTAACTAGATTTGGTCAGGAACATCCTTGGGGGAAGGGGAATAGAGTTTGTATAAATTTTTATTCTGAACCCCCAGGGGCCTGAGGGGCGGGGCCAAATAGGGAAATAGGGGTTAATCCTTTAAATCGCTATTTATCATAAAGTTATGAATGGATTTGAACCAAATTTGGTCTGGAATATCCTTGGGGGAAGGGGGAAAGAGAGTTTATATAAATATTGACTCTGACCCCCAAGGGGCTTGAAGGGTGGGGCCAAATAGGGGAAATAGAGATTTGTCTTTATATCGCTACTAGTCATAAAGTTTTAAATGGATTTGAACCCAATTTGGTCAGAAACATCCTTGGTGAAAGGGGAACAGATTTTGCATAAATGGTTACTGTAACCCTCCATCCCATAACTATGTATAGCATCGCTGGACATTAAGGGATAAACACAATTCTTATGTAAAAATAGGCCCAAGGGTCTTTCCCCACCCTAAAGGAATTAGTTTCTTTAAACACAATTATGTTGTAGAAATAATCCGTAGGGTCTTTCAGTCCCTTAGAGAGTATGTGTATTAACAAATTGAACATGAACATTATTTTGACGTTCGGTCAAATCCAACCAGGTGTGCGATACCGGCCCCAAGGGCCTCTTGTTACTGATGGGGACAAAACAAGGGTTTATTACTGATGGGGACAAAACAAGGGTTTCTTACTGACAGGGACAAAACAAGGGTTTATTACTGACGGGGACAAAACAAGGGTTTATTACTGACTGAGGACAAAACAAGGGTTTATTACAGACGGGAACAAAACTAGATATTTATACTGACTGTGGACAAAACTAGAGAATTATACTAACTGGAAACAAAACCAAAGGAATTATACAGAATGGGGATAAAACTAGGGATTTATGCTGACTAGGGACACATCCAGAGATTTATACTGACTTCGGACCCAACCAGGTGATTTATGCTGACTGGGGACAAAACGAAGGATTTATACTGACTGGGGACAAAACTAGGGATTTATACTAACTGCAGTAAAAACCAGTATTTTATACTGACTTGGGGCACAACCAAGGGATTTATACTAATGGAGACAAAACCAAAACATTTATACTGACTGGAAAAAACTATGCAGAATTGATATAAACGACTTCTCTTTTGAAACTTAGCAATGTATATCTCTCATATTTGACTGGTAGCAACCCCTTGGGGTAGGGATTCAAAATTGTACAAATGACTGGGCTGACCCCCCCTGGGGGCTGAGGCACAGGGCCAAATGGGGTCAGTTTGGCAGAATTGATATAAACGACTTCTCTTCTGAAAGTAAGCAATGGATATCTCTCATATTTGCCTGGTAGCATCCCCTTGGGGTAGGGATTCAAAATCGTACAAATGACAGGGCTGACCTCCTGGCGCCTGAGGGGTGGAGCCAAAAGGGGCTAAATTGACATAAACAACTTCCTCTCTGAAACTGAGTAAAGCATATTGCTCATATTTGCCTGGTAGCATCCCTATGGGGTGGGGATTCAAAATTTTCAAATGTGGGGCTGACCCCCCGGGGTCCTGAGGGACGAGACCAAAAGTGGTCTATTGACATCAACAACTTCTTCTTTGAAACTAAGCAATGGATATAGCTCATATTTGACTGGTAGCATCCTTTTGTGGTAGGAATCCAAAATTGTATAAAGAAAGGAGGTGACCCCCTAGGGGCCAGAGTGCAGGGTCAAAATGGGTCAATTGGTTTCTCTGAAACTAAGCAATGGATATCACTCACATTTGTGTGGTAGCAATCCCTATGGGATGGGATTGCACCCAAAGTCAATTTAATTTCATGGATTAATTGCACTTTTTGGCATAAAAACCACATTTGTATGGTAACATGGTTATGAGGTGGGGATTCAAAATTGTACAAATGTTGGGGTTAACCTCCCGGGGGACTGAATATACTTAAGCATCATTCTTGTTTCATATCTCATGAAACCAGGTGATCAATACAGGCCATTTGGGCCTCTTGTAGTGACTGAACAAAACTAGGTAATTTATACTGACTGGGGACAAAACTAGGGATTTATACTGCGGACAAAACTAGGTGATTTATACTGACTGGGGACAAAACTAGGGATTTATACGGACTGTGGACAAAACCAGGTAATTTATACTGAATGGGGACAAAACTAGGTGATTTATACTGACTGTGGACAAAACCAGGTAATTTATACTGACTGGGGGACAAAACTAGGTAATTTATACTGACTGGGGGACAAAACTAGGTGATTTATACTGACTGGGGACAAAACTAGGTGATTTATACTGACTGGGGGACAAAACTATGTAATTTATACTGACTGGGGACAAAACTAGGTAATTTATACTGACTGGGGACAAAACTAAGTGATTTATACTGACTGGGGGACAAAACTAGGTGATTTATACTGACTGGGGGACAAAACTAGGTGATTTATACTGACTGGGGGACAAAACTAGGTGATTTATACTGACTGGGGGACAAAACTAGGTGATTTATACTGACTGGGGGACAAAACTAGGTGATTTATACTGACTGGACAAATCTAGGTAATTAATACTGACTGGGGGACAAAACTAGGTGATTTATACTGACTGGGGACAAAACTAGGTAATTTATACTGACTGGGGGACAAAACTAGGTGATTTATACTGACTGGACAAAACTAGGTAATTAATACTGACTGGGGGACAAAACTAGGTGATTTATACTGACTGGGTGACAAAACTAGGTGATTTATACTGACTGGACAAAACTAGGTGATTTATACTGACTGGACAAATCTAGGTAATTAATACTGACTGGGGGACAAAACTAGGTGATTTATACTGACTGGGGACAAAACTAGGTAATTTATACTGACTGGGGGACAAAACTAGGTGATTTATACTGACTGGGGGACAAAACTAGGTAATTTATACTGACTGGGGACAAAACTAGGTGATTTATACTGACTGGGGACAAAACTAGGGATTTATACTGACTGGGGACAAAACTAGGTGATTTATACTGACTGGGGGACAAATCTAGGTAATTAATACTGACTGGGGACAAAACTAGGTGATTTATACTGATGCTACACTAACCGACACATTGGTAATACATTTGTATATCAGTACAATATTGACTTTTCATTGAAATATGAATTAAAACCACATCACGCAGAAGCAGCATAGACACAAGATGTCTTTTATAGCTTTGTGTGGAACTGTATAGTTTAGATCAAATTACATTTCTAGAGCATGACAATAACTGTCAACTCACAATACATCAGAATGTCAGTGAAAAGTTTACTCATTATGTAGATATCATAACATCATTAACTTGAAAAAGAATTTTTTTTGGATACTTATCTATATTGACCATTATCTGTAGAAAGAGTCTAATTGACTCAATGGATGATATGTGATTGATTCACCATGACTGACCAGTGAGTTACCATGCATGCTTGTTATTGACTCGTGCTGAATATTTGACTTGCCATGGATGTTTGATTTTCGACTACAATGAATGCCATATCTCTAGGGGATGTTTGCTCAAACAGTTACTCAACATAGATGTTTGACTGAGCAATGACCCACCATGGAGTTTCAAGCATTATGAACAAAAATACTCGACTCAGCAGAGACTGAATATTTGACTCAGCAGTAATTTATCAACAGAGCTGACTGATCCTGATACTGCATTGATACTTGACTAAAAATTTACTAAACGTTGATGTTTGACAGTGAATGGACTCTTCATGAATATTGTCTAATATGTTGTTTTTTATGGCTAATTGACTCAGCATAGACTCGCCATGAATTTTGGACAGAGCAGTGACTCCCTAATGGTAGATCTGACAGAAGAATTACTGATCATGAATATTTGACAGAAGAATTACTGATCATGAATATTTGACTAAGTAAATAGTGACTAAGTATAAAGTTGACCAATATTTTCCTTTCTGTGTATTTGACTTAAGACTCATAGTGAATGTTTGACTGAGTAGCCACTCTCCTTGGATATACATGAGATTCTCTGGATGACCTAATTTGCCCACTTTCTTTCTCCAATTTTCTCAGTGTTTTGTTGTATTCCTTCCACCTAGATGGACATTATCTTCCAATGTTGCAGGCAGATCCTGAATTAAACAGTTGTTGTTTCAATTGACTGTTTTCATACTTGTGATTATTATGTAGATGATTTTGATCAGAATTAATAAAATACTATTTCACAGCTTTTAGTGTAGTGCTTTTTGTTCTACACAAAAACTGCACACAAGATACAGGAACTGAGGTATACAGGCAAACAAACACAAGATACAGGAACTGAGGTATACAAGCAAACAAACACAAGATACAGGAACTGAGGTATACAGGCAAACAAACACAAGAAACAGGAACTGAGATATACAGGCAAACAGACACAAGATACAGGAACTGAGGTATACAGGCAAACAAATACAAGATACAGGAACTGAGGTATACAGACAAACAGACAAAAGATACAGGAACTGAGGTATACAGACAAACAGACACAAGATACAGGAACTGGGGTATACAGGCAAACAAACAGAAGATACAGGAACTGGGGTATACAGACAAACAGACACAAGATACAGGAACTGAGGTATACAGGCAAACAGACACAAGATACAGGAACTGAGGTATACAGACAAACAGACACAAGATACAGGAACTGAGATATACAGGCAAACACAAGATACAGGAACTGAGGTATACAGGCAAACAGACACAAGATACAGGAACTGAGGTATACAGATAAACAAACAGAAGATACAGGAACTGAGGTATACAGGCAAACTAACAAGGTACATGAACTGAGGTATACAGACACAAGATACAGGAACTGAGGTATACAGGCAAACAAACACAAGATGCAGGAACTGGGGTATACAGACAAACAGACACAAGATACAGGAACTGAGGTATACAGGCAAACAAACACAAGATACAGGAACTGGGGTATACAGGCAAACAGACACAAGATACAGGAACTGAGGTATACAGACACAAGATACAGGAACTGAGGTATACAGGCAAACAGACACAAGCTACAGGAACTGAGGTATACAGGTAAACAGACACAAGATACAGGAACTGAGGTATATAGGCAAACACAAGATACAGGAACTGAGGTATACAGGCAAACAAACACAATATACAGGAACTGGGGTATACAGGCAAACAAACACAAGATACAGGAACTGAGGTATACAGGCAAACAGAAACAAGATACAGGAACTGAGGTATACAGGCAAACAAACACAAGATACAGGAACTGAGGTATACAGGCAAACAGACACAAGCTACAGGAACTGAGGTATACAGGCAAACACAAGATACAGGAACTGAGGTATACAGGCAAACAAACACAAGATACAGGAACTGAAGTTTACAGCAAACAAATTGTCTATCTCTAGTAATATGCATCCAGGGAACATGTATTTATAGGATCCACTGTCTATAAGTGACCATACCTTCATTATTACTTACTAGATACATATGTATGTATTTGAAACACAAGGCAAAATCTGTAGAACAAATAAATTCAACACCGAAACATTACAGACTGCAATATATTTTCAGGTATTTTGGCCATTGTGATCATGTTTATACATAAACATGCCAGTAGATTTAATGACAAAATAATATGATGAGACACTATACAAATATAAATAATTTGTAATTGCATTTGTTTATAAAAAAAATGTTTATATAAAAATACAAACTGACTAGCCTATTGCAATTTAATGATACAGAGGTGCAAAGCTTTAAAAAAAGATATAAAAAAAGCTGCTTCACAAAAAACTTAACTGATATCAACATAAACTAAACTGGTACCGTCCTCAGTTACCTCCCTTCCACTACAGAGGATCAGCAGTAAGTAACCATAATATGCATCTTGAATAAGAATTCCTATTCTAGCATGTGTGCATCTTTTTTGGGCATTGTATGTCATCATGGAGATGGTTACTTCTGCTGAATAATGTCATCGTCATCAACACAGGGGACACTGTTTGCCTGAAGTCATTTTAAAAAGCAAAACTTAAGATCCTCTTTGTTTTTCAATCAAAGGGTATATTTACACTGAAATACATCATGTGTATTGGGACTTTCCACGTCTTAAATTAGCAATTAATATGTCACCAGATATACATATGTACAAATTCACTAATGAAAAATCAACATGGCCAGCCACTATATACCAATCCTTTGTGAGGGGAGTGCAGCCCTGGTGGAGTGTAGAGAACTAAGGGAAGGAACCAGTCTACATTAACTGATTTGGAAATACCTGCCAATTGACTGTGACCATTCAAGAAGCTACAATGAAGGCATTTATCTGAATTGAGTCTTTTTTAGACTCGTGTACACAAAGTAACACCTATGTTTTAAAGTTTAGTCCAACAATTCCAAATGATGGTAAGCAGAGCGCCCTGCATACCATATGTGGTATCCTCCTGAGACCTAGAAGACAACCTTTTTCCTAAACTACACTGAATGGACATTGGTTCTTTGGGGATTTCCCCGCTTTAATTTATAATTCCAAATGATGTTTTAGCTCTTGGCCATTCAAAAAGGGACATGTACCACAGCCATTCATTGTTCCTTCCCAGACAATCAGCATTATGTTCAGAAACAATGGGATAATGCCATTGGTTACAAAAAATACACTTAAGCCTGAAACTAAAGTGGAATAATTTTCATTTCATATTGTCATTTTCTTGGCTATTACTATAATTTCCTTACATTTTTTTTCTCTCTACCTTTTCCACAGTGACACATTACAAAATTGAAATCCATTGTAATAATGATAACAAGGTAATTAAGTAACAAAGCCATATTATGCAAAACCCTGAGTTGTCTTTATGTCAATATATGTATATATTGTATGATCTGATACCGAACAATATTGTATGTACCTGTATCGTGACAGGTACATGATATACCGGTATTTATAACAATATATGTATATATTGTACGATCTGATACCAAACAACAATGTACGTACCTGTATCATGACCGGCACATTATATAACGGTATTTATAACAATATATGTATATATTGTACGATCTGATACCAAACAACATTGTACGTACCTGTATCCTGACAGGTACATGATATACCATTTATTTATAACAATGATCTATTGTGAACAAACATTTTAGCATATCTTACCCTGCACATGCATTCAATTTTACATACAAAATTATATACCTGGCCAGACTTGTATAACTATACAGTACACAAACCAAAGTACCACTACAATATATACCTGATTTACATAATAGACATCGTATATATAATAATATACCTGGTCAAACTTATACATAATAATATACCTGGCCAGATTTATACATAATAATATACCTGGCCAGATTTATACATAATAATATACCTGGCCAGATTTATACATAATAATATACCTGGCCAGACTTATATATAATAATATACCTGGCCAGACTTATATATAATAATATACCTGGCCAGACTTATACATAATAATATACCTGGCCAGATTTATACATAATAATATACCTGGCCAGATTTATACATAATAATATACCTGGCCAGATTTATACATAACAATATACCTGGCCAGACTTATATATAATAATATACCTGGCCAGACTTATACATAATAATATACCTGGCCAGATTTATACATAATAATATACCTGGCCAGATTTATACATAATAATGTACCTGGTCAAACTTATACATAATAATATACCTGGCCAGATTTATACATAATAATATACCTGGCCAGATTTATACATAATAATATACCTGGTCAAACTTATACATAATAGTATACATGGCCAGACTTATATATAATAGTATATCTGGTCAGCTTTATACATAATAATATACCTGGCCAGATTTATACATAATAATATACCTGGCCAGATTTATACATAATAATATACCTGGTCAAACTTATACATAATAGTATACATGGCCAGACTTATATATAATAGTATATCTGGTCAGCTTTATACATAATAATATACCTGGCCAGATTTATACATAATAATATACCTGGCCAGACTTATACATAATAATATACATGGCCAGACTTATACATAATAATATACATGGCCAGACTTATACATAATAATATACCTGGCCAGACTTATACATAATAGTATACCTGGCCAGACTTAATAGTTATATATAATAATTTACCTGGCCAGACTTATATAATTATAGTAATTTACCTGGCCAGACTTATACCTTATAGTATACCTGGCCAGACTTATACATAATAGTATACCTGGCCAGACTTATATATAATAGTATACCTGGTCAGACTTATATATAATAGTATACCTGGCCAGACTTATATATAATAGTATACCTGGTCAGACTTATATATAATAGTATACCTGGCCAGACTTATACATAATAGTATACCTGGCCAGACTTATACCTTATAGTATACCTGGTCAGACATATACCTTATAGTATACCTGGTCAGACTTATATATAATAGTATACCTGGTCAGACTTATATATAATAGTATACCTGGCCAGACTTATACATAATAATATACCTGGCCAGACTTATATATAATAGTATACCTGGTCAGACTTATATATAATAATATACCTGGCCAGACTTATACATAATAGTATACCTGGCCAGACTTATACATAATAGTATACCTGGTCAGACTTAAATAATTATAATAATTTACCTGGCCAGACTTGGAAAATAATTTTCTTAGGAATAAATGTAACTGCATAAGTAATACTATAAACAGTCAATAAAACAATTATACAAAACTTAAACACTGGTCAAAAAATCAAAACTGTATCAAATATCAAATAAATTATCAATAAAAATACATAAAATCAAAGTAAAAAAGAGAGCTTTAAAAATGTGGCACAAGCTTTTGTGTGTAAGGTTTTACAAAGAGAGCTTTAAAAATGTGGCACAAGCGTTTGTGTGTAAGGTTTTACAAAGAGAGCTTTAAAAATGTGGCACAAGCTTTGTGGTTAAGTTTTTACAAACTCTGTAGATTGGAGGGCAGGTTAATATTATGAATTCATAACCCTACAATCGTGTTTAATTTATAGCACTATTAGTGAAACCTAAACTGTACAGAAAACAGACCAACAATAATAGCCAGTATAAACGAGGCAAGTCTATCTGTATAGACAAGTCAGATCACCCCCTCAGTACCTCTAACAATTCCGGGTGCTTTTCTCCAGTTTTAACACTAAACTGGTTGGTTTCCCCCCCCCCCCCCCCCCCCCCCCCCAGTAACAATATAAATTAAGCTGAAGATATGGAAGAAAATCTTCTACAAGAAAATAGGATATTTTGTATTAGACACCTCCCTTACATTGTCTTAGTCTGAAATCAACTTCCTGGTTTGCGATAATTCTGGCCTTATCTTTATAAAAAGTGGTGTGTGTTTCGAGTTTGGATGGAAAGTTCTTATTTCATAGTATTAACACTGTGATCAGCATTAGTTGTGTGTTTGATAACATGTAAGCTAGACAAAAAAAAAGTTAACTTTCAATCCTTGGATAACATAAGCATAATTAACCCTTACATGAACAATGAAACAAAGAATAAAGATGACATGATCAAACTTTGGTCAGGCAGTGAATATTGCAGAAGATAGGTCTCCTAATTGCTGTAAAGTTAATGATGCTTTTACTTTTTATATAAAGTAGTACCTTGAACAATGGAATGATTATCTAGTATCAATCTTTCTTCAACACAAATATGTAACAAATAACAACAGGACTAGTAACACCAATTTAGAACGAATTAATAGGAATTGTATCATTTCAAAGTTTACTATAGATTACTTACAACAAGGACAAGAATCTTAATTAACTGAAAATTGATAAAAACAAGAATTTTAAAAAGTTAATTAAAACTTGGTAAAAAATTGCATCAATGAAATATTAACATGAAAATTACCCAGACTGGTCAGTATTCACTCGTCCCTGTACCCAGACTGGTCAGTATCGCCTGTCCCTGTACCCAAACTGGTCAGTAACACCCGTCCCTGTACTCGGACTGTTCAGTATCACCCATCCCTGTACCCAGACCGGTCAGTATCATCCATCCCTGTACCCAGACTTGTCAGTACCACCCTTCCTGTACCCAAACTGATCAGTACCACCCATCCCTGTACCCAGACCGGTCAGTATCACCCATCCCTGTACCCAGACTTGTCAGTACCACCCGTCCCTGTACCCAAACTGATCAGTACCACCCATCCCTGCACCCAGACTGGTCAGTATCACCCATCCCTGTACCCAGACCGGTCAGTATCACCCATCCCTGTACCCAGACCGGTCAGTATCACCCATCCCTGTACCCAGACCGGTCAGTATCACCCATCCCTGTACCCAGACTGGTCAGTACCACCCATCCCTGTACCAAGACTTGTCAGTTTTACCCATCCCTGTACCCAGACTGGTCAGTACCACCCGTCCCGGTACCCAGACTTGTCAGTATCACCCATCCCTGTACCCAGACTTGTCAGTATCACCCATCCCTGTACCCAGACCGGTCAGTATCACCCATCCCTGTACCCAGACTGGTCAGTACCACCCGTCCCGGTACCCAGACTGGTCAGTATCACTTATCCCTGTACCCAGACCGGTCAGTATCACCCATCCCTGTACCCAGACCGGTCAGTATCACCCATCCCTGTACCCAGACCGGTCAGTATCACCCATCCCTGTACCCAGACTGGTCAGTATCACCCATCCCTGTACCCAGACTGGTCAGTACCACCCGTCCCTGTACCCAGACCGGTCAGTATCACCCATCCCTGTACCCAGACTGATCAGTACCACCTGTCCCTGTACCCAGACTGGTCAATATCACCCATCAATCATTGTTCCCCGAACGGTCAGTATCATCCCTCCCTGTATCAAAAGTGACAAATTTCCCCAGACTGGTCAGTATCAGTATCATCCCTCCCTGTATCTTAAGTGACAAATTTACCCAGACTGGTCAGTATCACCCATCCCTTTGTAGTAGGAGTGGAAATGCACGGCAAGACCGGGGTTCGAACCCGGGACCTCCGAACACTAGCCGGATGCTCTACCGATTGAGCTACCTGGTCGCCGATGATCGACCCAGTCCAGTTCAGCTACACCTGTACCCCAACCGGTCAGTATCATCCCTCCCTGTTATAAAGTTATCAAAGATTTAAATTTACCCAGATTGGTCAGTCATAATCGCCCGTCCCTGTATCAAAGTGACAAATTTCCCCAGACCGGTCAGTATCAGTATCATCCCTCCCTGTATCAAAGTGACAAATTCCCCCAGACTGGTCAGTATCATCCCTCCCTGTATCAAAGTGACAAATTTCCCCAGACTGGTCAATATCACCCATCAATCATTGTTCTCCGAACGGTCAGTATCATCCCTCCCTGTATCAAAAGTGACAAATTTCCCCAGACCGGTCAGTATCAGTATCATCCCTCCCTGTATCAAAGTGACAAAGTTACAGGTACAAAGGTAAAATACAGTTAAGAATGGTGGGGAAAAATACTGGTAAAAAAACATAGGAAAGTATATAAGGAAATAATTACAGGTAAACAGGTAAAATGCATGTTCGGAAATAGTTACAGGAATACAGGTAAAAATACAGGTATGTATGTTAGGAATTAATTAGTTATACATGTAAAAATACAGCTATACACATGTTAAGAAATAATTACAGGTATACAGGTAAAATACAAGTATGTATGTTCGGAAATAATTAGTGATACATGTAAGAATACAGCTACACTTGTTAGGATATAATTACAGGTATACAGGTAATTACAGGTATGGCAGGTGAAAATAGGATCTAATTACAGGTATACAGGTAATTACAGGTATGGCAAGTAAAATGAGGATCTAATTACAGGTATACAGGTAAATGATGTTCGGAACTCATACCCGGTAATAAGTATACAGGCAAGTTATGTTAGGAACTAATTTCAGGTATACAGGTAAAAATATTTATTGCCCTAGTTGTATATGTGAGACATGAATGTAAACGTGTTAATGTATTTTACACTAATTGTTAATCAAATTACATTAACTTATATCAATCACTCTGGTTGGCCTGGATTGAACCATGTGAGGGACTTAATTGGTGTGGGAGGAGGAAACCAGAGTACTGTGGAAAAAAATTGACAAGGTTGGGCCTGTGAACCCATACCATTTTACCAAGAGGAACCTGACATGACAATGGTGAACAAATATCCATAAGTCCTCCCCCCCCCCCCCCCAAAAAAAAATAACAATAAAATAAAAATAATTGTAATAATTTCAAATATACCAGAAAAATACCATGCTCTTTATTTTCTCTTTAATGAAAAGGAAATTTGAGCTATTGTTAAAACATTGGACAATATTGACAACTTAAAGTCGACAAAAGTGTCAAATACTTTTCCAATACAACATAAGCTGCTGTAGTTAACAATGTAATTCTATCAAACAAACATGTATGATGTTTTCCCAGTAAAATTAACACAGCTAAACCTTATAAGTTGGGATATTATTGTTAAGATAAAAATTCTGAAAAAATTATTTTCATTACATCAAATCATCTTTATCTTGGTTAATTGAATGCTAATTAGTTCTAATGTACAAGAACTAATGTACAATGTACAACAATTATTAAGTACATAACAACCTCGTGTACACATTAACAAAGGCACAGGTAAACAACAGCTTAACATCTCATCAACTAACCTTTATCTATAGCTCCATGTTAAAACATTTACCCTTAAACAACCAGCACACAGAGAAGTAAAAATACCTACATAAATACATCTGTTAGTGTATACCAAAGATAAGCTGGATGTACTCCATCAGTTACATCTGATACTAACTATAGCCAGGTACTCGGTCAGTCTCGTCTTGTACTAACTATAGGTAAAAGGTACTCGGTCAGTCTCATCTGATACTAACTATAGGTAAAAGGTACTCGGTCAGTCTCATCTGATACTAACTAAAGGTAAAAGGTACTCGGTGAGTCTCATCTGATACTAACTATAGGTAAAAGGTACTCGGTCAGTCTCGTCTTGTACTAACTATAGGTAAAAGGTACTCGGTCAGTCTCGTCTTGTACTAACAATAGGTATAAGGTACTCGGTCAGTCTCATCTTGTTCTAACTATAGGTAAAAGGTACTCGGTCAGTCTCATCTGATACTAACAATAGGTAAAAGGTACTTGGTCAGTCTTATCTGATACTAAATATAGGTAAAAGGTACTCGGTCAGTCTTATCTGATACTAACTATAGGTAAAAGGTACTCGGTCAGTCTCGTCTGATACTAAATATAGGTAAAAGGTACTCGGTCAGTCTTATCAGATACTAACTATAGGTAAAAGGTACTCGGTCAGTCTTATCTGATACTAACTATAGGTAAAAAGTACTCGGTCAGTCTCGTCTGATACTAACTATAGGTAAAAGGTACTCGGTCAGACTCATCTGATACTAACTATAGGTAAAAAGTACTCGGTCAGTCTTGTCTGTTATATTACCTAAGATAGGTAAAAGGTACTCGGTCTGTAGCGTGTCTTACCTAAGATAGGTGAAATGTATTCAGTCTTGTCTGGTATTAAAGATAAGTAAAAGGTACTCGGTCTTAAAAGATACTCGTTCTCGTCTGTTACTAAAGAGTATAGGTACAAGATACTCATTCTCATCTGTTACTAAAGAGTATAGGTACAAGGTACTAATTCTTGTTTGTTACTAAAGATAAGCTGGAGGTACTCTGTCAGCCTCATCCAGGCTATGACACACTGACTGGTAACACATAAAATCTTTACAAGGGTTCAGGCAAATCTTAATTTTCTTTGGATGGCAGCATAGGTAAAAACAAATCTGAAAAACTACCTGACACACACAACCAGCTGTAACTACAATAATGGCCACAAAGTAGAACCAGTCACTCTTATTAGATGTGAAGTATGTCCAGGACACGAGCATGGAAAAATTCTCTAAGTAAAACACAAAATAGTAAATGAGGATTCTGAATCTCGTATGCCCATCACGTGTATTTATAAAACAAAAAATTAACACATAACCTATCACAATGTTGAATATAATCTCGTCTCGACGATTCTTATAAAATTCAGTTTTCTGGAAAAACAGCCATGTGGTCATACAGAGCCAATGAACACCTGCTGCAATTAAGACTAAATAACCAAGCTGTGATGCAAACAGTGCTATAATAACAACACGAGGTCCGACCTCGCAGGCTCGCCACAGGAAGTAACCGACAGCTCCCCCGACGTTTTTCATAAGGTCAGCGGTGTAACTGTCTGTAGGCGTCTCGTGAGAATGCATAGCACGGAGAGCTCGGTGATAGGAGACAAGGGACCAGGATAGACCAATCCAAGATCCAAACATGGCCACAGGACGCACGTACACTGTAATAGATCAAAGTCTCTGGTTACACAAATCTCTCCTCTTCTAAAGACTATTCGAAATGAATATATATATATTTTTCTTTTTCCATTCAACGGTTTCATCATTGAAGAAAATCACTGAAACTGCTAATTCAATTAAGAAAACAAGGCCTGCTACACACCATTTAAACCATACAGCAATTAATTCTATTTAAATTATCAATACTTTTAATACTTTGCTGGTATTCAACTTGATATTTATAAAGGATGCTAGGAACAAGAGGCCCAGTGGGCCTGCATCACTCACCTGGATATTTCAGTAATGGTATGGCAAAATACTCTAATTTAAGATATTTCAAATATTTTCCTACTTTTGAACCTCTTCCAACATGGTTCAAAATACAGATAAAGCAAATCCTTTTATTCGTGAAAAAGTATTTTAATGTTTGTTCTTTTTTTTTCTTTTCTTTTTTTGCTTTATTTCCCCTTTTGGGCCCCTTTTCGTCTGCCCCATGAGTTCCACTTTCTTCTTTTATACAACATTAGATTTCATTTGGATAATAATGATTCAGACAATATTTCATCGAAATGAATTCAGTTGTTCAGAACTAGTAGGGATTTATTGGATTAACCTAAATTTCCAGTATGTGGCCCTGCCCCAAATGGAGCCACACCCTCTATTTATACAACATTGTATCTCCTTTGCCTAATAATGCTCAGAACAAAATTTCATCGGAAACAATTTAGGCATTCAGGACTAGTAGGGATTTAAAAGACTTACCTCAATTTCCCTGCCTCTTCAGCTTGAATGGAGCCACACCTTCCATTTATACAGAATAAGATCTCATTTGCCCAATTATGCTCCAGACCAAATTTCAACAAAATCCATTCAGGTGTTCACGACTAGTAGGGATTCAAAGGACTTACCTCAATTTCCTCCGGCCCCAGGGAAGCCATACCCTCTAATTATACAATTTAAGATATCCTTTGCCCAATAATGAACCACACCCTCTGTTTACACAAAGTTTGATCTCCTTTCCCCAATTATGCTTCAGACCTAATTTCATCAAAATCCATTCAGGCGTTCAGGACTAGTAGGGATTTAAAGGAAATGTTGACGACGGACGCCTCACCATGGCATGTATAAGCTCACCAGTCCTTCGAACCAGGTTAGCTAAAAACTACAAATGGAAAATGAAGAGGTTGCTCATCATGTCCATTCCGTGTTTGAAATCACAACATATATTAAACTTTCTCAATTTCATTCAACTTTTATTAAACCAAAAGATGATTTGCTGTCAGTGATTGTGATAATTTCAACTGTATTTAAAAAGTTATATTCTAATCCACCACAGGTTTACGTGATAACGATATCACCATTCCTTACCCATCAATGGTGGTCTTTCCATTTTGCAATACCTGCATGGTAACTATTTTTTGGTAGCATCTGGTAATTAATTGATTCTAATGATTTTTAAAATCTGGAAGTTGATCATAGAGTTTTACAAGTTCTTTGACCAACATTACAAATTGAAATTGTATCTTTTTTTTTTAAACAAAAGGCCCATGGGCTTAATTGTCCTCTGAATTTAAAGACTATAGTTCTAAAGAGTAGTATACATGTATATATTTAGTAGCAAAAATAAAGGTACTGTTGGCCATGTGCATCTTGGATGACTCGAAAAATAATAATGCTTAGTCAGGGCTATATCAGGATCATTTCAGGTAAGTATGAGCTGAATCCCATTGGTGGAACTTAAGAAGAAGTAAGAAATGTGAAAAATGTTCACACACTGGACAACGACAGTCTTCTGGTCAGATAATCCAAAAACAGAAATATATAATTAGCTGGGTCTAACTTATGAAGAACACATTAGCCCAGGCCTTACTTGTGAAGAACACATTAGCCCAGGCCTTACTTGTGAAGAACACATTAGCCCAGGCCTTACTTGTGAAGAACACATTAGCCCAGGCCTTACTTGTGAAGAACACATTAGCCCAGGCCTTACTTGTAAAGAACAGAGGACTGTTATGTTTATCCTCTGTCAGGATGATGTACAGCTGGATGATGAGCTGAGGTGCTGACTCCAGAAAGCTCTCCAGCATCCGTATCAAGCTTGCATCATTGTCTTCATACAACATCTGCTTGTAGTGGTGGTCCTTCTTTTTCTTCTTGTCATCATCATCCTGATTCTTTGTCCACGACTTACACCCATGGTAGATGTACTCCACATGTCTGAAATGATAAACCACAACAAGGTCAGATGATAGGTTACAAAATTGACCAATCCGAATTCTAACAAAACATTATCAGAGGTAAAGAGGTTTGTTCTCCGATTCTTGGTATTTAAGTGTGCTTCACATAAATATTCAAAAGTGTAAAGATGATTTGCCCTGAGAAATCACTCTTCCTTCTATGTCTGTATATTTGTATAAGGTCATGTGTACATGTACCCAGACAACAGTTAATTATAATGTGTTTACATCCAAATGTCCATTGTGTTGATGATACACATGTGATAAATGGCCTTCTACTGATTACTGATGAATATCATGTTTTATATAATGTATATATATATATTTTGGACATACTGGTATTTCATCTGATCATTTCCTAATTAAAAATCATTCCCTATAAGCGCCTCTCAGACCTACGAGTATTTATCTATGTACACAAAAGTATACAAAATTTAATAGCAAGGTATTGTAATGATATACTACAATGTTGTTTTGTGATGTATAATGATATTCTACAGGTATATATTAGATGTCAGGAACATATAACACCAATAAAGGAGAGCCTACAGCGGAGTCACCACATGGAGCCCTATATTGTCAGATCTCACAATGATCACACATTCTACAGGTGTATATACCTGGAGCTCTCCCGTTACAGCATCTCTACCCAACCGTGATACAGGTATATGACTTCTGCTTCGTCATACAGAGACGCATTAACTTATCATTATTCTCCTAGAACGCGTTCTGGTTTACGGTATCATCACTGTTTTTACTACAATGTATATACACGTATATACCTATCTATACAAATATATAATTAACAACTAACATATACTTATATACCTTAATTAAGTAAATTGTCAGAGATATATTTTCAGGTTGTTAAGTTTTTAAGTAAGAGTACAACAGTTCAAAGATCAAGAAAGAATACTTAACATTGTATATCAGGTCAGATGGAATGGGGATGAAACACAAATTGTCTATCTTACATATGTTGAGAGGAAATATAGGTCACTGTGACCTACGTAACTAAGCCTGCACAGTGATGTAACATGTCTGAGGGTCACTGTGATCTACTTTTACACAGTTGTGTAAAAAGCTTATAAAGATCAACATTACCTATTTTTACACAGTGGTTTATTTAGTACACTGGAAGATAACTGTGACCTACTTTCACACAGTGGTGTGTAGAATTGCTGAAGGTCACTGTACATGTGACCTATTCTAAAACAGCTGTGTAGTGTGCCAAAAGGGGAACTCATAAATTATTATTACACATTTGATGACAAATTTAATCTAGTGTTACTAGTTTCTAGTTAAAATATCCAGAATGTTTGTGTTCAGTACTTTATAAAAAAAGAACACACAACTTCCATATAATTTTTAATAAAAAAAAATATGTACCGATCAACATTTATTACCCTGAATTTTATCTAGATACACAAGCTTTATTGTTATAAACCAATTATAATTGTGTGATTAGTTATATGCATTCAATCATCATCAAATATAAAACCAGAAACAGAATCCCATTACTACTGTAGTGACATGTTATATAATTTACAGGTAAACATTTAACGCATGATTTTCTTTGACCATTGTTAACATTTAATTTCCACTGACACTTCTCATCCTTACAATGTCCGATACTGATATAAATATAGAGTATTAAAATGTGATGACTAACTAAGGCGGGATTGGAATCTATTTTCTGTGGGCGTTAAATTTCTTCAAATAAACCTCAGCAATTTATACTGAATACATCTTAAAATTGTATGAACAGTACAAAGATTTCTTTTTTATCAAATCACAGATCTACATAAGATTTGTTTAGAATCATAGAGGTGTGATAATTACACAAACCTGACTGATGTAAATATTACTAGGCCAGGAATACACAGTAAAATACAATATAAGCACAATGGTTCTAATTCAGGACAGATTCTATCAGTGAACTGGTGACCAGTAAAATGTCTTCAACTTGTTAATTTAATTGATATAATATTATTTTACTGTACAGTTAATGTATCTAAAATTCTAAGAAAAATTAAAATTTCTTTTTCAAGAAAATCAATATAATTGGATCCTAGACTTGTGTAAAATTGCATCAAAATATTAATAAATAAAAGTCCTTATTAGTTTGTGTCAAATACATGCATAACAAATTCAGAAACTGATATAGATAAACCGTTATAAAAGTTTCACATTTAAATGGTATACATGCCTACATCAATTCCAGAATGGACTGATCATTGTATTGTAAAATTACTGTACTATAATATCACTGTATTGTAATATCACTTTACTGTAATATCACTGTACTGTTATATCACTTTACTGTAATATCACTGTACTGTTATATCACTGTACTGTTATATCACTGTACTGTAATATCACTGTACTGTTATATCACTGTACTGTAATATCACTGTACTGTAATATCACTTTACTGTAATATCACTGTACTGTAATTTCACTGTACTGTAATATCACTGTATTGTAATATCACTGTATTGTAATATCACTGTACTGTTATATCACATACTGTAATATCACGGTACTGTAATATCACTGTACTGTAATATCACTGTATTGTAATATCACTGTACTGTAATATCACTGTACTGTTATATCACTGTACTGTAATATCACTGTACTGTAATATCAATGTATTGTAATATCACTTTACTGTAATATCACTGTACTGTAATATCACTGTATTGTAATATCACTGTATTGTAATATCACTGTATTGTAATATCACATACTGTAATATCACTGTACTGTAATATCAATGTATTGTAATATCACTGTGTTGTAATATCACATACTGTAATATCACGGTACTGTAATATCACTGTACTGTAATATCACTGTACTGTAATATCACTGTACTGTCATATCACTGTATTGTAATATCACTGTATTGTAATATCACTATACTGTTATATCACTGTACTGTAATATCACTGTACTGTAATATCACTGTATTGTAATATCACTGTATTAAATCACTGTATTGTAATATCACTGTACTGTAATATCACTGTATTGTAATATCATTGTACTGTAATATCACTGTACTGTAATATCACTGTATTGTAATATCACTGTATTGTAATATCACTGTACTGTAATATCACTGTATTGTAATATCACTGTACTATAATATCACTGTATTGTAATATCACTGTATTGTAATATCACTGTATTAAATCACTGTACTGTAATATCACTGTATTGTAATATCACTGTATTGTAATATCACTGCACTGTAATATCACTGTATTGTAATATCACTGTACTGTTATATCACATACTGTAATATCACGGTACTATAATATTACTGAATTGTAATATCACTGTACTGTAATATCACTGTACTGTAATACCACTGTATTGTAATATCACTGTACTCTATATCACTTTACTGTAATATCACTTTACTGTAATATCACTGTACTGTAATATCACTGTACTGTAATATCACTGTATTGTAATATCACTGTATTATATAATATCACATACTGTAATATTACTGTATTGTAATATCACAGTACTGTAATATCACATACTGTAATATCACGGTACTGTAATATCACTGTACTGTAATATCACTGTACTGTAATATCACTGTACTGTAATATCACTGTAACGTAATATCATTGTAACGTAATATCACTGTAATGTTGTTATAGTGTATCATATTATCAAATTATCAAGTCAATTAGGTACACTTTTTTTTTTTTAAAGAAAATCAGTGACAATTGTATATCACAACTCTAGCTGGGAAGGCACAGTAACTGTATATCACAACTCTAGCTGGGAAGGCACAGTAACTGTGTCTCTCCTGACAATCTCTGAGGATGTAACAATTTGTTATGTAAATTCTGCATGGAATGTGCCAACCTTATGAAAATAAAATCCCTCCCAAAGCCCAAGTAATCCTCACTGCTGTAGGCCAATCAATATCATACAGTCCGAAGCAGCTCACAGGAACACATGTACAATGACAGGAGTATAACACAACACATAAAGGAGAACAACTCACAGGAACACAATGACAGGAGTATAACACATACAGGAGAACAACTCACAGGAACACAATGACAGTATAACACAACACATACAGGAGAACAACTCACAGGAACACAATGACAGTATAACACAACACATACAGGAGAGCAACTCACAGGAACACAATGACAGGAGTATAACACAACACATACAGGAGAACAACTCACAGGAACACAATGACAGTATAACACATACAGGAGAACAACTCACAGGAACACAATGACTGGAGTATAACACATACAGGAGAACAACTTACAGGAACACAATGACTGGAGTATAACACATACAGGAGAACAACTCACAAGAACACAATGACAGGAGTATACCACATACAGGAGAACAACTTACAGGAACACAATGACTGGAGTATAACACAACACATACAGGAGAACAACTCACAGGAACACAATGACAGGAGTATAACACAACACATACAGGAGAACAGCTCACAGGAACACAATGACAGGAGTATAATACAACACATACTGGAGAACAACTCACAGGAACACAATGACAGTATAACACATACAGGAGAACAACTCACAGGAACACAATGTCAGGAGTATAACACATACAGGAGAACAACTCACAGGAACACAATGTCAGGAGTATAACACAACACATACAGGAGAACAACTCACAGGAACACCATGACAGGAGTATAACACAACACATACAGGAGAACAACTCACAGGAACACAATGTCAGGAGTACAACACAACACATACAGGAGAACAACTCACAGGAACACCATGACAGGAGTATAACACGTCACATACAGGAGAACAACTCACAGGAACATAATGACAGGAGTATACCACATACAGAACAACTCACAGGAACACAATGACTGGAGTATAACACAACACATACAGGAGAACGACTCACAGGAACACAATGACAGTATAACACAACACATACAGGAGAACAACTCACAGGAACACAATGACAGGAGTATAACACAACACATACAGGAGAACAACTCACAGGAACACAATGACAGTATAACACAACACATACAGGAGAACAACTCACAGGAACACAATGACAGGAGTATAACACAACACATACAGGAGAACGACTCACAGGAACACAATGACAGTATAACACAACACATACAGGAGAACAACTCACAGGAACACAATGACAGTATAACACAACACATACAGGAGAACAACTCACAGGAACACAATGACAGGAGTATTACACAACACATACAGGAGAACGACTCACAGGAACACAATGACAGTATAACACAACACATACAGGAGAACAACTCACAGGAACACAATGACAGGAGTATAACACAACACATACAGGAGAACGACTCAAAGGAACACAATGACAGTATAACCCAACACATACAGGAGAACAACTCACAGGAACACAATGACAGGAGTATAACACAACACATACAGGAGAACAACTCACAGGAACACAATGACAGGAGTATAACACAACACATACAGGAGAACAGCTCACAGGAACACAATGACAGGAGTATAACACAACACATACAGGAGAACAGCTCACAGGAACACAATGACAGTATAACACATACAGGAGAACAGCTCACAGGAACACAATGACAGGAGTATAACACAACACATACAGGAGAACAACTTACAGGAACACAATGACAGTATAACACAACACATACAGGAGAACAACTTACAGGAACACAATGACAGTATAACACAACACATACAGGAGAACAACTCACAGGAACACAATGACAGTATAACACAACACATACAGGAGAACAACTCACAGGAACACAATGACAGTATAACACAACACATACCGGAGAACATCTCACAGGAACACAATGACAGGAGTATAACACAACACATACAGGAGAACAACTCACAGGAACACAATGACAGGAGTATAACACAACACATACTGGAGAACAACTCACAGGAACACAATGACAGGAGTATAACACAACACATACAGGAGAACAACTCACAGGAACACAATGACAGGAGTATAACACATACAGGAGAACAACTCACAGGAACATAATGACAGGAGTATAACACAACACATACAGGAGAACAACTCACAGGAACACAATGACAGGAGTATAACACAACACATACAGGAGAACAACTCACAGGAACACAATGACAGGAGTATAACACAACACATACAGGAGAACAACTCACAGGAACACAATGACAGGAGTATAACACAACACTTACAGGAGAACAACTCACAGGAACACAATGTCAGGAGTATAGAACAACACATACAGGAGAACAAATTACAGGAACACAATGTCAGGAGTATAACACAACACATACAGGAGAACAACTCACAGGAACACAATGTCAGGAGTATAACACAACACATACAGGAGAACGACTTACAGGAACACAATGACATGAGTATAACACAACACATACAGGAGAACAACTCACAGGAACACAATGACAGTATAACACAACACATACAGGAGATCAACTCACAGGAACACAATGACAGTATAACACAACACATACAGGAGAACAACTTACAGGAACACAATGACAGTATAACACAACACATACAGGAGAACAACTCACAGGAACACAATGACAGTATAACACAACACATACAGGAGAACAACTCAAAGGAACACAATGACAGTATAACACAACACATACAGGAGAACGACTTACAGGAACACAATGACATGAGTATAACACAACACATACAGGAGAACAACTCACAGGAACACAATGTCAGGAGTATAACACATACAGGAGAACAGCTCACAGGAACACAATGACAGTATAACACAATACATACAGGAGAACAACTCAAAGGAACACAATGACAGTATAACACAACACATACAGGAGAACAACTCAAAGGAACACAATGACAGTATAACACAACACATACAGGAGAACAACTCACAGGAACACAATGACGGTATAACACAACACATACAGGAGAACAACTCACAGGAACACAATGACAGTGTAACACAACACATACAGGAGAACAACTCACAGGAACATAATGACAGGAGTATAACACAACACATACAGGAGAACAACTCACAGGAACACAATGACTGGAGTATAACACAACACATACTGGAGAATAACTCACAGGAACACAATGACAGGAGTATAACACAACACATACAGGAGAACAACTCACAGGAACACAATGACAGGAGTATACCACATACAGGAGAACAACTCACAGGAACACAATGACAGTATAACACAACACATACAGGAGAACAACTTACAGGAACACAATGACAGTATAACACATACAGGAGAACAGCTCACAGGAACACAATGACAGGAGTATAACACAACACATACAGGAGAACAACTTACAGGAACACAATGACAGGAGTATAACACAACACAGGAGAATGACTCACAGGAACACAATGACAGTATAACACAACACATACAGGAGAACAACCCACAGGAACACAATGACAGGAGTATAACACAACACATACAGGAGAACAACTCACAGGAACACAATGACAGGAGTATAACACAACACTTACAGGAGAACAACTCACAGGAACACAATGTCAGGATTATAGAACAACACATACAGGAGAACAAATTACAGGAACACAATGTCAGGAGTATAACACAACACATACAGGAGAACGACTTACAGGAACACAATGACATGAGTATAACACAACACATACAGGAGAACAACTCACAGGAACACAATGTCAGGAGTATAACACATACAGGAGAACAACTCACAGGAACACAATGACAGTATAACACAACACATACAGGAGATCAACTCACAGGAACACAATGACAGTATAACACAACACATACAGGAGAACAACTTACAGGAACACAATGACAGTATAACACAACACATACAGGAGAACAACTCACAGGAACACAATGACAGTATAACACAACACATACAGGAGAACAACTCAAAGGAACACAATGACAGTATAACACAACACATACAGGAGAACGACTTACAGGAACACAATGACATGAGTATAACACAACACATACAGGAGAACAACTCACAGGAACACAATGTCAGGAGTATAACACATACAGGAGAACAGCTCACAGGAACACAATGACAGTATAACACAATACATACAGGAGAACAACTCAAAGGAACACAATGACAGTATAACACAACACATACAGGAGAACAACTCAAAGGAACACAATGACAGTATAACACAACACATACAGGAGAACAACTCACAGGAACACAATGACAGTATAACACAACACATACAGGAGAACAACTCACAGGAACACAATGTCATAATTATAACACAACACATACAGAAGAACAACTTACAGGAACATAATGAGGGTTCAAACCTCAGCTTTATTAATGTGACATGTACAGTACAGTACTAAACCTTTTACTGAATTTATATGTCTTTAAGTAATAAACTCAGCACTGAAAACTGTAAGTGTCAGGATTGATGATAATCACCTCAAGTTTATTTTGAAAATTAGATTTTACAGCCAGGTACTTGACAGGGACGGGTAATCAAAACTATTATTTGTATTCTTCTTCTTTCTTTGATGGTAAGTGACATGTCTACAAATAGTGTTTATATACATTTGTATACATCATTTGTATATATGTGTAGTGTAGCTAGCCATACCCACAAACATGTGTTCATAACATACGTCTACTGTAGGGGAAGGATTGATTTTCTATCACCCTGAACTAAAGAATTCTTTGTAAAATGAGATATTCATTTATTCATAGCTCCTCAGAACTTAGTGATTACAGTCGGGATTAAGTGGTGATTCAAATCTTTGTTTTGTTCAAGTACCAGTAAAGACCAAGAACCACCTCCCTGGAAACAAGAAAATCATTAACAGTGAACATATGATACATGTATTACCTTTTAGAAATAATTGATTATACCTACACTATACAGATCTGTTAACTATACTGAGATTCAACAGTTAAGGAGGGGGGGGGGGGGGGGGGGGGGGGGGGGGGGGGGGGGGGGGAGGGAGGGAGAGACACTTTTTGGAGGCCTTTACCTGGGATATTCCTGGACATTTGTGAGATCATCCAATAATTTCAAGGTTTTTGTCAATCAATATAAGCTTCTAATCAGATTTGCCAGTATAAAGTGGACTGGTCAATTGCTGGTGGCCAGTTGATAGCTCATTGGGTCAGATTGTCTCTCTACTGTTTGCTGTCTCGGTCTGTTGGTTTACTGCATGTTGTGACATATATATGTCTTTTCAAAACCATATCATTACGGAAATTTCTTCCATATGAACCAAGCTATAGGTAAAGTAAAGACAGCAATACTAATGTTGTCACATCAGGAACTCATCAAATATATATATCAATAGCATGAATTGGAAGTTTCATGGAAATCTGATACAAAATAATAGTAGACAGTGCTGAACATCAAAATTCTATTTTGGTGAATTACATGTAGGTATTTTGTGTGCTGAAAGATCCCTCTATAACCTGTCAACCACGTTTTGTGAGGGGATAACTGATGAATATGTGTGCATTTGTGTTATTATGCCATGTTTTTTTTTCGGTTTGAACTTGATATATCTCTTAATTGGTATCTTTTAGACAACCTAACAGAGTAATTGGTACTAAATGTACAAAGAATACATGCTGGTTGATATCAAGTCAGTAAGTACTAGTGAGTGTAATGTCTGGACATTATAGTATTTATAATATGTTCACCAATGTCTATAGATATTTATCATCACAGGGATAGTCACACATTTGACCTGAGGTTAATTTATAACCTGTAGCTAATACCCTGCATGGTTTTCTACCTAGGTCATCACTTGACCTTAATATTACACATGACAACATTACTAGGATGTTTGTGTGGTGAGGAATACAGTGCAGTAGAAGATATATATGTAGTGTCAGTTTTGCATCTGAGATATGTTTTCTTTACTAAAACATTATTAAAAACAATCCCCTGAAAATAGCAGCTGATTGCTGTCTGAAAACCTTGACAAAATTTTATAATGACATAATTTAGTTAACTATATTTAAATAACAAAATGTCTGTGATATGTTTTACATTTATTTCACCTGAATGGAGTTCATTAAAGAATCTAAACACAGCTTTTGACATGTTTATGAACAACAACATTAACATATTTGATGTTCATTGCTCTGTATTAGTCCTATAATACGTCTGTGCTGCCACAGATTCATATCATGATATATATATATAAAACTTTATTTATTTTACAATAATTCCAAAACAAATTATATCAACATATAGTAATTGCTGTTTTTGAACCAGATGGAGGTATGCATGGAATTTTGCTAGGGGCAAGGGGAGGAATTTGAACCTAGAAACCACCTTGTAGGGCAGGTGAGTCTCCAGGCCTCGTACCTTTTGACAACCAATCAAAGAATATCTATAGGTAAAAGGCAATGCAAACACATAGTAAGACAAACTGAAGTGGAACACATTGTGATGTTTTAGGTGTATTATATTATCAGATATTTACTTAATTGTGTGGAACTGTGTAGTAAATATCCGAAAATAAATATTAATCATCACATGAGCTTTCGAACGTATATTATCATTGTATTTATCTTTTTCCTGAAACAGGCATCCGCTTTATTGGAATACATGTGCACCTACCACATATTTTCTGCTGTATTCAGCAGTGACGCAAAACAGATGAATTTTATTTGGGAATGTTGTTAATAGCGTTTCACTAAAAAATGCATATTTTTTTATGACTGTTGCAGGACAAATAGAAGACATATATATGTTTAGTGTCTTTAAATACAAGCTTTATTATTGTCTCGGGATAGAAAGACTTTCACCAATTTTGACTTTCTTTAAGGTGCCCAAAATACAGTTTATACTTAAAAACATGTACACACTAACCATTAATTAATTCTCCCTTAATTAATATAGTCTGATTGTAAATTGAATCTTACCGCACTGCTGGTCCCATCATGAGAGGGAACGTGAAGAACACGCGACAGAACCATGTACACAAAGACGTGCTCACGATTTCCGGATGTTTTTTCTCACGTCTGTAATCCAGGTAGTACCACTGTATACTCAAACCATTAGATATGACAGCGGGCACAACAGTAAAACTTGCTGTCAGCCAGAATGCCAAGTACCGTCCATGTCGGTAATATTCTTCTGTCAGTACAATGTCAGAAACAAAGTCATAAAGGAAAAATATCGTCGAACATACCGTTATAAAAAGGTCTAGTTTGGTAAATGGATAACGGTACGAGCCATCTGTCTGATCAATCAAATCGGGATCCAGAAAACTGTCTCTCCGGAACACGGTGGCAGAGGGCTGGGTCGGACGGTCTGCATGGCTCGTGTCCTCTCGGGATTTTAACTGTAACGTGTTAACTTGATATCCATTGGCTGTTTGTTTCTGTTCTGATATTAGTTCGGATTTTGTCCGTCGCGTTTGAATTCTCTTTCCACGGCCGTTACAACGTGAATTTGATACGCCACCCGAGAACGAAGCCATTTCGGTGTTTACTTCTCACCTTCTCGGGGTCATATGTGCGTTTGTTGTTGACAGTCGAGCCAGATCGACGCTTGGATTATGCTTAGCAGACCTAGGGGCTTAAAGGGGGTATTGCAATCATTTCTAACATTTTAAATATTGACCCAGGAAGTCGGTAAGTATACAAAGTACTTATTGTAGAAAACAAAGAATAAAGTGTTTCACTTGAATGTAAAACCTCATCCTCCTTGTTTAATAACAATGTTTATTCATGTAAAAGGTAGCGAAATATGATGTAAACACAAAATACAAGAAGACATGCCGAAATACGGCTTGACTTTTTACTCAAATACACTCAAATATACTCAAATACACTCAAATATACTCGATTACACATAAAATATACTCAAATACACATAAAATATATATGATTATATAATACAGGCACATATCATTTATGTTAATTATGATTGATATTTTGGCACTTAAATTATATCATTAAAATTATTACAGATACTAAATGGCAGATGACGTGTGTAGCAAGTGATTAAATATTCTTTAACTCCACAAGTGGTCGTTATACTTGTATGCCTAGTGGTGCAAAATTGGAAAGCATACCTAAGCGGAGTCCAACAAGGATGTGTAATCGGGCCTATACTTTTTCTAACATACATAAATGTATTAAATGGCTTGCCAGAAATGTTGCAATGTGCACCAAGCTATTTACCGTTGACTCCAAACTATACAACCAAAACTTGACACAAGATCTAGAATAACAACTCAGTTTACAGCTCTATATAAAAGATGTGTCAATGGACAGAAAGTTGGTTGATGAAGTTCAATGTTCATAAATGTAAACATTTGGAAGTTGGATCCAGGCAAAAGCAACAAACTATACCCTTATCCAACAAAATACCTCTGACATAGAAAAAAGTGCAAGTGAGAAAGGCCTAGGAGTCATACACCTGTAAAAGGATGGCAGCACCATTTAAACAAAAATATCAAAACAAAAACCCAAAAAACTCCCAAAAGGTTATAAAGACTAAAAGAGGATGTCAGACACCCAAAAACATTTAATTTTAGTCATAATAGCTGACTTCACTTCAAGAATACAAGCTAAAAAATTAGTTTTGCATTATTTTCTTATCGTTTCTGAGAGTCATTCCCCTTAGATCATCTTGTACGTTACTATGTTTTCACCAGGGAATTAAAGGGTTAAAAATAATAGCTCTCAGGGATGATTTAACTGGTTTAGTAGGTTCAAGAAAAAAATATATATTATCATGCTGGTATCAGCTCCATGTATCGGGGAATTGGTGGCCCTAAAAAAGTCTGTTTTATAGAAGTTTGTGAGACTTTACTTCTTCTGTGTAGATGCGATGATCCTTAATTTCTTATTCGATAGATGCACTTCTTAATCCCATTGTTAGAGGTCGTCAGCTCTCTGGTTTGAAGATGGACTAAATCTGGGAGGTAGTCGGCTGGATGTCTCTGAACTGCACAAAGTGGTGATCAAATTTTTGTGTAGGACTTCGTTGATTTTAATTGCTTCCGTTGACTGTCAAATATCTCCCTGGTTAGGCCAGGAACTTTACTGAAGTCTCCCCTGTTAATGGGGAGATAGCTAGAGGTCATATACAGAATTATGTCATATACATACATGTATCACTATAATGGGGAGAGGTCATGTACAGAATTATGTTGTCATATATTTCCATAATGGGGATCGAGAGGTCATGTACAGAATGATGCTCTTTCTGCTGCCTCTCCAAGTTTTCTCAAGGCCGATGACTTGGCCTTTCCCTGCATTCCTAGTTGTTGCAACGACCTGCCCACCGACTGTGCTGGGAACTCTCTGCAACCAACCTCAACTGCAAACATCCACACCTTCCAGCCCTATCTCGACAGTCTGATGTCAGGTCAGCGTATTTCAGGTTCTTCCTCTCATGTGCCTCTTCACAATTCTCCTCCCATGGTACAGTGAGTTCCACTAGGATGAGAATCTTGGACTGTGTCGCCGTGAGAACCATGTCTGGGCGAAGTGTTGTTTCAACAATACCTGGGAACAGAAGTCTCCCATGCATCCAGGTCCACTTTCAACTCTCAGTACCTTCCTCTGTCCAGTAATTATATAATGATGGAATAACTGGTTTCCTCACCTCTGCTGTTTCCCCTTGCTTCATGAAGACCTTTTCCTGACCTACTGCTGTCTTTTGGCGCTTCTTCCTTTCTGCGTCTACTATGATGGCAAGCTCACACAGGACCTTGTCATGACGCCATCCATATATACGTCCCTGTGACAATGCTACTGGACACCCTGATAGGATAGGGACATTGTTCCCCGTTTCCCACACAGTTGAAAACTAGGGTCCTCAGTAAGCCTTACGTCACTGATGAAGATTTGCCGGGGACGGTAGCGTGTCATACACGGCCCTTAACAGGAAAGCCATCCTGTACTGGTCCTTTCTCCACAGTTCCGACCATGATATATAGTTTCCTGTTGGGTAAGTCCCATTTCATCCACGTTCCTTGCTTCCCAAGCTCCACTGCTTTTGCTTTCTGATGGTCCTCTTCTATCCTCCTTACTTCACTCTGAACCATCCTTGTCTTTCTGTAACTGATGCATGTTTCCACTGTTGAAAGTGCTGCATTCCCAGTCCTTGTCTACCAATATAGGTGTTTCCAATAACGTCTCCAGTTCCAACATGCTTTCAGTCTGGTCTACAGATGTTGATGCCGACCACTTCCTTCCTGTTCTGGTTTGGATGCCTGCACCACTGACTCTGGAATCTGCAGAATCTCTCAAGGTCATGACAAGGCGACATTTTGCGACCTTAAATTCCTCGACTATGGATGAAATTGGTACCAGGAGTTGAGTTGATACAGATATATCTCCATAATGAGGAGAGGTCATGTACAGAATTATATTGTCATATTTATCTCCATATTGGGGTGAAGTAGTGAACAAATTTCCTGTCTGCTTGAGGTGAGAACTAGCACCTATTGATATAGATATAATTGATTTTAGGTAGATACTTTAATGAAGGATTGAGCTACTTGGTCACTGAAGATTAGTCAAAACCAATTCTGATGCATGAACCCATTCATTGAGATAATTCATTATTTAGATTTATCCTTGTACAATGCATGCATTATTGATATAGACAGGGTAGTGAGAGGATGTTGGTGGAAGCGGTCATCAAGAATTGTACCCAGACGACAGGGGAGGGACCAACTGGACGGGAAAGGGTG